>NC_063064.1:14788043-14898043 GCF_018812025.1 Megalobrama amblycephala
AAAGTTCCATACGTCAACAGTCCTGGGGAGAAGCATCGCATCAAAGCAGCTTCTGCATCAACTTCCCCCACATGACAATGAGGTGAGATCAGCTTGGGCTCTTACACAAAAAGGTCAACACTCAGAATGCATATATGTTTGTGCGTGCCATCATTTACACACCCGTCTGTCCATGTTTACGCGACACTACTGACCTGAGCTCTTGTTGTGCAGGTGCGATACTGTAACGGTCTGGATGATGAGGAAAAACGAGAGCTGAAGCTCTTCAGCAACCAGAGGAAGAGGGAGAACCTGGGCCGCGGTAACGTCAGGCCCTTCCCGGTGACCATGACTGGAGCTATCTGTGAACAGGTGTGCAAGTGTTCATTTGTGTGTGTGTGGTATTTGAATAAACCGTGGTTTGGGGTTGAGGGTGTTGTGGCCACAGGAAGAGATCAGTTTCAGCGGTTCATTGAAACTGCTAGTTTTGTTCTTAGTCGCTTATTTTCATTGTCGGTTTTAAGGCTTCCTCTATAGGTTTTGTGTGTTAGTCCACCTGGGATGTCATATAAGTGCCAGTAAGTGAATTAGAGCTGAGTCTAAGCTGGATATGCATGTCTGTGACCACCTGCCTTGTTTCTCTCCCCTTCTGTTACCTCTCAGGAACAGATGTCACACTGACACAGTTTGGCTTTTTTCGCATGTTTTAAATTTATCCTCTACTGTGACACTCTTAAAGATTTAAGCCCCCCATTTAGCCCAGTGCTGTTGAAAAGATGCGGTTTTTCCAATAATAAATATTGGTCTCGAAGGTAACTGAGGCAAAAGTGTGTGTATTTGTGGATACGTGCATGCATCTGTCTATCCCATTAAACATTTGCTGACTCTCCGCATAATGCAAGATATAGGAAATGCTGAATGAGACCTTTAATGAAGAAACCAGCTAATGTCAGCTGTTCCTTTATATATACCAGATAGAATATGGTGGCCACTTGTTGTAAATTCCCTTTTTTTCCTCCATGCTTTGTCTTTGGATGTGCAAAAAATACACTTCCATACACAAGTTTGGGGTTTGTAAAGAAATTAATACTTTTATTCAGTAAGGATGCATTCAGTTCATCAAAAGTAATACTAAATACAGTTATAATGCTACAAATGATTTCTGGTTAATAAATAAAATGCAAAATAAATGCTGTTCTTTTGAACTTTGTTCATCAAAAAATCCTGAAAAAAAAAATGCATCACAGCTTCCAAAAAAATATTAAGCAGCATGACTTTTTTCAACATTGATAATAATAAGAAATGTTTCTTAAGCACCAAATCAGCATATTATTATGATTTCTGAAGGATCATGTGACACTGAAGACTGGAGTAATGATGCTGAAAACAGAGCTTTGACATCACAGGAATAAATTACATTCTAATATATATATATATATATATATATATATATATATATATATATATATATATATATTATATAAAAATTATAATAATATTTCATAGTATCATAAATGCAGCTTTTGTGAGTATAAGAGACTTTCAAAAACATTTAAAACATTATTATTTCCAGGGTGGGTTGTCTGATCAGAATGGAAGTTTAAATATGACATGTTCTTGAAGTAAAAAATAATAATAATAATAAAAAAAAAAACAGCTTGATGCATTTTTCCCCCATTTTAAACTTTCCCTTGAACTTGTATATTAAAACATATTTTAGTTTTTATATCTAATCAGTTGGTGGAGAGCTAGTCAATCTATAAACACATCTGCAGGGAACTCATAATATTAGAGTCTCAGATAATGATTATTGATTTAATCTTGTGCCCTGCTGCTAAATGACCTATAAAACTCTCTTTTATTAACCCTTTAACTCTCTCACATTTTCAGTGTGGGGGACAGATAAACGGAGGTGACATTGCCGTCTTTGCGTCACGGGCGGGCCACGGAGTGTGCTGGCACCCACAATGCTTTGTGTGCAGCATGTGCGACGAGCTACTGGTGGATCTTATCTACTTCTACCAGGACGGGAAGATCTTCTGTGGTCGCCACCATGCTGAAAGACTCAAACCTCGTTGTTCGGCCTGCGATGAGGTTAGACACTCTCACCCTGACATGACATGAACCTCTAAACATTAGTATGTATCTTGTATGCGCTGCTAATTTAACCATTACTCCCTACTATAACAATGCATATATTTACAAAATATACAACAAAAAAATGATAAATGGCACAAAACGTCCTGAATCACTCTTTTTATTTAAGGTTTTTAAGTTAGTTCAACCAAAAATGAAAATGATCTCATAATTTACTCGCCCTCAAGCCATCCTAGGTGAATATGACTTTCATCTTTCAGTCAAACACATTTGGAGTTATATTAAAAAAATATTCTGGCTCTTCCAAGCTTTGTAATGGGAGTGAATAGTAACCATGATTTTGAAGCCCAAAAAAGCACATTCATCCATCATAAAAGTTATCCATATGACTCCAGGGGAGCCTTCTGAAGTGAATCAATGCATTTTTGTAAGAAAAAATATCCAGACACTCTGTCATTGTGCAGATAAAAACTGATTGAGCCTTTTTTTTTTCTAGTTCCCATTTTATGTAAAGACAGCTGAATACAATGCATGATTACCATGGATACAGAACTTCATCTCTATAGTGATAATGGAGTTACTGCTGTGCTGCAGCTCAGTCTGTTGCCTCAGCAGAGCCTTTAGCTTCAGTCCTGTCACTTCCACTGCAGAAAAATGGTCTCACTCTTTTCTCTGCTTCTGTCTCTTAGATCATTTTTGCAGATGAGTGCACAGAGGCAGAGGGCAGGCACTGGCACATGAAGCACTTTTGCTGTTTCGAGTGCGAGACAGTTCTGGGCGGCCAGCGTTACATCATGAAAGAGGGCCGGCCATACTGCTGCACCTGCTTTGAGTCCCTGTACGCAGAGTACTGCGATTCCTGCGGGGAACACATCGGTAAGAGCCCATTCTATCAGTGCCGACCTGGAATCCCTTTAGCGTCCGTGCAAGGCCGGTCCGCTTTGCTCTTGCAGAAATTGCACCGTAGCAACTGCCAAGAGACGACTGACCTGCTTTTTTGTCTATCGTTAAGCTATTGAACATAAAGAACTTTCAAGTTGATAGTTTAGTCTAGCGTTCACGTTCAACGTTTTGGCAGCTTGTTTTGTGGAAATTCAATCCGGAATTAGTTTCCACACAGGACCGCAGAAAGTAATTTCATGAAACTGATTATAAACAGGAAGCATCAGTGTGGGTTTTCAAAACAGATGTTGTCCATTAGAGTGTAGCTGCTTTAGAGCTGTGATTAAAATCGAATGTATTTCTGCAATATGTGGCACACCGTATAATCAGCTTTCTCCAAACACATCTACACCTCACGAGAAGGATGCGGTCCTTCAAAGACATCTTTATTCTGCATATGTTTACTTGAAGTAGCTGTCATTTTAAAATCCACACAATTTTAAGCTTATGTAACTATAACATGCATTCATATTTTCACACAGTGCTCTTATGTCATGTCTAAAGGATTACTCTCTTGTGCATTTGCAGTCTGTGACATGATGCTTTATTTTGTCCTACATATTATTTTAAAACTACACTAAAAATGCAAATCATGTATACAGTAACTTGAATAAAACTCTTCTAGGATGGTTTTAATTTCCTTATCAAAATGATTTTTTTCCCTATTATTACAAAGTTTTAACAACTGCTTCAGTGTAGAGCTGCACGATTCTGGATGAATTGAGAAACACGATTTTTTTTGTTTCAAATAGAGTCCCACGACAGACAACTAAACTAAATAACATGTAATTTACTAGAGGTTCTGACGAAATGTTAATTGCTGCAGTCATTTTAAAATGTTTACTAATATGACTGAATTATTTAAAAAAAAAAAAATCAGCTTGAGTGAATTATTCAATGACTCATAAATACTTATATTTGTTTCATTCACTGGATGAATCAGCATTTTTTTATTTTTTTATTTCTTGAATTAATGATTCAATTACAAATACATTTTTTTTTAAGATTCACTTGTTGCCACCTACTGGTGTAAAGATGTATTTTTAAATGAGGTGCTCTTTTTTTTTTGATCACTTCCATAGACATAAGTGTTTATATCCGAACTATAAACTTTTATCCCAGTACTTCTGTAATATTTGTAACACCGAATATTTGTAACAATAATACTGTATGGTTAAAAAGAGTGTTTGTGAAGCTGTTTCATACCTAAACATGACAACTGCTCTCTCTGGGATCAGCGAATTTAATGTTCCAGTGTGATTTTGTAAAGGTTTAATAGACACAGGAGAATCTGTGTCATTTAGGAATGAGATCACGTGAGTGTTTGAATCGAGATCACGATATTATTTTAATAAGTAATCGTGCAGTTCTACTTCACTGCTTAACTTTTGTAAACCATTATGAATCTGTGTCAAGGTCAATAAGTCTTAAAAAAATCATCTGATATTTTAAGATGAGACAAAGTTAGTTTAGGTTATAAAATGTAATTTGATGTGATGCCTCAAAAAACTTGCATGAAGTCATGATATTTGTAAAAACAGGAAAATATATATATAAAAATATATATAGCATGAATTCAAAGAGTACATTAAGAACTTGGCATGTTTAAAACTACATGGTTTTTCCTTTTCTGTGTAGGAGGCTCTTTTTGACCCATAGTTTATAAGCACTCTACATATTTAATTTTGGCATAGATACTTGTGACCTGTATGTAATGGATGTCTTCTTATTGTGCAGGTATTGACCAGGGTCAGATGACATATGATGGCCAGCACTGGCATGCCACAGAGGCCTGTTTTAGCTGTGCTCGCTGTAAGAAGTCCCTGCTCGGTCGTCCTTTTCTACCCAAGCAGGGTCAGATCTTCTGCTCTCGGGCATGTAGCATTGGCGATGACCAAAACGGCTCTGATTCCTCAGATTCTGCATTCCAGAGCGCCCGTTCTCGCGAGGCCCGGCGCAGCAGCTCCAAATCCAACAAGAGCAATAATGGTGGTAGCGGAGGAGATGGAAACCAGGGAGGGAAAGGTTCAGCTGGGCGTTACTCTGCTGATGTTGACCCACTGTCCCTGCAAATGGACTTGCTTAGTCTGTCCAGTCAAACGCCCAGCCTGAACAGAGAATCTCCATCTTGGAAGACGCAGGCTGAGATGTATGGTTACGAGAGCCGTAATGAACTCTCTTCAAACCCTCTTCATTTGCTCAGTCAATGCAACATCCGGACTTCCTATTCCTCAAATCTGTCCCCTGGTCACCCAGCAGATCCAAGGCCCAAAGAGCCTGTGGCCTCCAAGAGACCCCCTGTATCTGCTCTCAAAGGACAGTCTTTGAATGAGAACTGGTTCCAGCCGGGACCAGAGGACTATTACCAACCTGCACTGCGAACACAGACGAGCTTTAAAGAGGTTCCACACAACAGCTTCATGGATAAGCGATCAGTGAGCCTGCATGTATTCCAGAGGGAGAAGGAGAAGGATGTTGGACCGCAGATGGGCCGTAGCAGGAACCCAATTAGTGCACTTGGCTTTAGCGAACAACTCACACCACTGGAGCAGACACCACACGGCTCTATGGAGTCACTGGCTCTATCTAATGCTACAGGTATTTTATTATTTTTTTATTTCACCATTTCATTTATTATTATAGTATTTTTTTTTTTTTATCTTCTTTTTTTATTTACTCTACCATTCAAGAGTTTATGGTTGGTAAGATTTTTTTATAATGTTTTTGAAAGAAGTTTTTTTTTTTTTTTTTTTTTTTTAATCAAAAATGCATTTAAAAAAGTATTTAAAATCACTTTTCTATATTTCAACATTTTACAGTGTAATTTATTCCTGTGATGGCAAAGCCTAATTTTCATCAGTCATCACTCTAGTCTTCAGTGTCACATGATTTGGTGCTTAAGAAATATTTCTTATTATTATAAATGTTGAAAACCGTTGTGCTACTCAATATTTTTGTGAAAACTGTGATAGGGCTGGGCGATATATATTGCATGCGATTGTCACGCGCATTTTGTCAGTAAAGCCGGTTCCCTGATTACCGCTAAATCGCCATCACCTGCTCTCAAATGGAGCGCCATTTAATAGACAGAGCCGTAGTTCACTGACAAGCTACGCAATATTGCGTTCATTATCGAAGGCGATTCATCTGTGATAATGAACGCGATATTGCATAGCTTGTCACTGGCTTTACTGACGAAATGCGCGTGACATTCGCATGCGATATATCGCCCAGGCCTAAACTGTGATACTAAGTTCTTTAATAACTCTCACTGACCTCAAACTTTTAAAGGGTTGGTTCACCCAAAAATGAAATTTCTGGCATTAATTACTCGCCCTCATGTCGTTCCACACCCGTAAGACCTTTGTTCATCTTCAGAACACAAATTAAGACATTTTTTATGAAATCCGACATAAAAAAAAAACTTTATTCAACAACATCTCTTCTGTGTCATTCTCATACGCTGTTACATTCAGCACTTCCAGGTTCTATGTCTGAACACCAGCTCAGTATTGGCAGACGCTGATCACGTGACCAGCGCGACACATGCGCGTGATGCTGACGCAGGAGCCGACCAATAACGTGTCGCCGTTCGGACGTAGAACCTGGAAGCGCTGGACGTAAACAGCGTATGAGAATGACACAGAAGAAAAGATATTGTTGAATAAAGTTATTTCTGTTTCGTTTTTGTGCACAAAAAGTATTTTCGTCGCTTCATAAAAATTAAGGTTGAACCACTGCAGTCATGTCGACTATTTTAACAATGTCTTTAGTACCCTTTCTGGAACTTGAAAGTGGTGAGTCAGAGAGCTCTCGGATTTCATCAAAAAATATCTTAATTTTTGTTCCGAAAATGAACGAAGGTCTTACGAGTGTAGAACGATATAAGGGTGAGTAATTAATGACAGAATTTTCATTTTTGGGTGAACTAACCCTTTAAACCATAGTTATATTTTACTGAATCATGTTTCTAGTGGATTGAGAACTGAAAATCTTAAAAATCTTAACGAATTTTAACGAATCCAGTTTATTATTTTCAACTTTTTTGTGTATTGTCACTCAGTTTATAAGGCAAGAGAATATTACAGCTGTCTTACATGTCTCATGTCTACAGGCACCTCTGCAGATGGCGGCGGTAAACGGCAGGAGCACTTGTCTCGCTTCTCAATGCCAGACTTGAGCAAAGATTCTGGCATGAACGTGTCTGAAAAGAGCAACATGGGCACCCTCAACTCCTCTGTGCAGTTTCACAGCTCTGAATCTCTGCGTAGCCTGAACTCCGCGCAGCCTTACCTGGAGCTCGAAGCCCCGGTGCAAGTCAAATTCCCCGTGCAATACCCCCGTGAACCTCCTGGAATTAATGCTTTACCACCTGGTTTTGCCTATCAGGAGGAGGATCGCGCAAGTTTGGTAAGCAACGCCAACAACGCCCGTCTACCACCCATGAGTGAACGGACCCGCCGTAGAAGCATCGACCACGAAGAGCCACGGCGTCGACACCACCACCATCGCTCTCGCCGTTCCAGGCGTTCCCGTTCGGAAAACGCACTTAACCTTGCTGCCGAGCGCCGCCCACCTCCCAAACGATCTCAGCTTCATGTTCGTGAGGATTATGACCAGTTCCCTCCGCCCCGTGGGTCACGGGACCACTACGGCAGTGGAAGTGGCAGGCTGAGACAGCAGCCCTTCAGACCTTGCCCTCGGACAACCTCCGACCTCACGCTTCAAAATCCCGCACTACACCGACACCAGGGCCCTTATTCATGGGACCAGTACGATTACGATGACGATTGGTGCTCGACCTGTTCCTCATCTTCCGAGTCAGAAGATGAAGGGTATTTTCTGGGCGAGCCAATTCCCAGACCGGTCCAGCTGAGGTACATGACCAGCGAAGAGCTTCTGCGCAAATACAACTCTTCAGGACTCGGCGCATCCGGTCAATTCGGGAGCCGAGGACAGTTACACACTCGCAAACGTAGGAAAAGCAAGAACTGCATTATCTCCTAAAAGTTACACCTGCTGCATCATGCACAACCTTGCACAAGATTTTTTTTTCCGTCAATATAGTTTAAAAGGCTTTTCGGTGTTGTGAGGCTATCAGTGACTAATACGCAGTAATTTAATTTGTTCATGGCTCAATTGCATATGCATGCTTTCTCATGTGATATTTACAAATTATTCTGGATGTTACACTTTTTTAGGGACTCCTTAAATCCGCAGCACTGTTGCCACATTTGTTACAACTAATGTGCAATTTTTCGTTATGTAATCCATTCAGGCACAGTGATGTTTTTTTTTTTTTTTTTGTATGGTGTTTGCTTTGGGCTGAAAATCCCATTAATAAAATGTATATAGGCAACTGAATGAAGAAATTTACTAAGTTAAGGATGTAATGTAAATTATCTGTAAATGATGTACCACATATTTTTATATTTTGTATCAATAGAATCATTTATGTACTAAGCAAAATGTAGAGAAAATAGTAAAGGCATGCACGTTAATTTGCTGATTTTTGTCCTGTATTGGAAATTAAAGAGTATTTCTGTGAGAGATTTGATTGACAGCTCTTGGTTCTTCATCATCAGAGCATTCTGTGATCTCTGACTCAGATTAGACACCAACACGCTCGCCATCTGCTCAATGTATTAATGCAAAAGACCACAGAGCAACGAAGGATCCGAATAGCTGGCCTCGCTTACTGATACACATCATTGCTAATGACAGTGCTTATGAAAATTCAAGGATTAGTTTCGATCTACATCTTTGACTTGGGGTTTTAAAGGTGCGGAAATGTTTTTGCATCCTTGGCTCAAGCTTTGCTCTGCGTTTAGATTCTAAACCATCATTCTGTCAGTAATGCTGCTGTTTAAGCAATAAGATAGGAGACTATCATTTTACACAGATTCAGAATGCTATTTACGCTGCTAGCTACATATGTGGTTTTCATATATTGAAGCATAAAATATGACCACAGTCCATTGTGCTATATGCCTGAAAAATGTATCCGAACTTGTTTAAAAGTGGCAAAGGGTTAATGTCCTCGACAGGCCAGAAACATGAGATGCTTTGTGCTACTGTCTGAGGAATGTTTGTCCTCATATGTACTTAGTAGTGGTCAGAAGAGTCTTGAAAGAAAGTTTAGATGGTGTTGTTCTGGTATAACCATCTGCATAAAATTGATCTAGAGTTTTTCTTCCTGTATTTTTCTTCCTGTTCTCTCTTAAGTTCTATCTCTCTTTCTGTTTCCTCTCTTTTACCTCAGAGAATGATTAATTGGCAATCCTTAAACAAAAGTTATAGAGAAAAAGGCCTATTTGAACTGAGAAATTGTTAATGTTATATATGCTTGGTTTTATGTATTCTGGCAGATATGTCACAACTAATTAGTTTTCTATCTTAAGCTGAGGTTTATTCAAGGATTTATGCCCCTGGTTTCACAGACAAGGCCTAGTCACAGACTAAACATGTTTAAGCTGTTTTACCTGAAAGTAACTTGCACTGACATATCTTAAAATATATCAGTGCCATTTGTTTGTCTCAAAATGCACACCAGTAATGTTTTTTTTCTAAGGCATGTTTATAAAAGCTACTTAAAGGGTTAGTTCACCCAAAAATGAAAATAATGTCATTTATTACTCACCGTCATGTCGTTCCACACCCGTAAGACCTTCGTTCATCTTCGGAGCACAAATTAAGATATTTTACTTGAAATCCGATGACTCAGTGAGGCCTCCATAGGGAGCAATGACATTTCCTCTCTGAAGATCCATAAAGGTACTAAAAACATATTTAAATCGGTTCATGTAAGTACAGCGGCTCAATATTAATATTATAAAGCGACGAGAATATTTTTTGTGCACCAAAAAAACCCAAAATAGTCGTTATTTTGGTTTTTTTGGCACACCAAAAATATTCTTGTCACTTTATAATATTAATATTGAACCACTGTACTCACATGAACCGATTTAAATATGTTTTTAGTACCTTTATGGATCTTGAGAGAGGAAATGTCATTGCTCCCTATGGAGGCCTCACGGAGCCATTGGATTTCAACAAAAAATCTTATTTTTAAAGTTCTTACGGGTGTGGAACGGCATGAGGGTGAGTAATAAATGACATTATTTTCATTTTTGGGTGAACTAACCCTTTAATATACCTGCAGTAATGAGTTATGCATATAACTGCTGTTCCCAGAAGGAGGGAAACGAGGTACAACACTATGCGATATCTTAAAGTCATGCGCTGTACTGAGTAAACCAACCATTGAATGGGAACGACTACGGATCATGAAACTCGAGAACCTGATCGTGAACGAATCTCTCAGACCGATTCATTGAAAAGACTTGAAAGAATGAATGATTCATTCACGAATCGATATTGATATCCTACTGAACTCGTCGCGTGGAGCTCAGTTGACTATTTTTAATGAATAATATTTCAAATTTCGTTCTGTTTCTATCGTTAGACTCTAAAAGTAATGCACGCATGACTAAAATTATGATGTTTTTGTGTTCTTTTTGAATCTTAAACGATTCAGTACACCTAAACCTCTTCAAAATGTCTTATTTTTCCTCAAGAAAAGAAAGTCACATGGAGCAAACAACATAAGGGTGAGTAAATGAACTGTACCTTTAATGACAGTATATAGTTTATTCTATCAATGAAGTGAATGCCGAGAAAAGCAGTTTGATTCTATCGATCAATAATTTCTCAACCTCAGAGTGCCACTTCAGCACATGCAACACATTTCAGTTTTATGGTTATTTAATGTAAGAGTTTTTCATATGGAGTTTTGCTGGATGTCAGGGGCAATTTTAAAAAGCACGGCAAATTGGCACAGACTGCATGATATGATGTTAAAAATAGCTCCCAGAGGTCCACTGAGGGCTGATACTGCAGACAAAGCAAAACCATGAAATTGTGAAAGAGCCCAGGCGTAACTTACGGTCATAATGGAAAGTGTCAGACCTGTCTTTGCCGTTAAGGGCAGTGGACCATGTCTGTTTTTCCCTGACAATTTCAGATCATTTGCAATCGGCCTCCAATCAACCATTCTGCATCTCTGATTGCTGGGTGGTGTTGGCATTGTCCTGTCTGTGCTAATTTACAACATTTTAGGTGCAAAGGCTTGTAACTTGGTCTGTTTGGGGTTTGGGTTATTTTACTTAATATTATCTATCTTTTCCTTACATTCAGAGAGATTTACATCTTAATTTAATCTTTGATAATATTATAAATGACATGTTTTACCTCACAAGTAATCACAGATTTGTACCCCTTGACCGTTTAAATCATTTATAATAGAGTCCTTTTACGTTGCCCAAGAGTTTCTGCTGTCTTTTATTGAAGGAACACCTCATAAAACCAGAAAGAGACTCATAGAGTTGACATTCATCCCCCTTATGACCCAATATTAATCTGTGGGCCATGACTGAATTAATCTAAGGGCCAGAGCTGAGAGCGGGCATTATACTTAAAACCATTAAAACAATATATATATAAAATATGTGAGTTTATAATCTATCCATCTATTGTGGAAATGACATGTCGGTTAAGCAATTTGTGGTTAACTTTATGCTTTTAGAGCATTTATGTCAGAGGTAACTGATGTAAAAAGCACTTTCAATGACGTGACATGGCCATTGCAGTCATTATTTGTTGACTTGAGAGAGCCAGCTGCTGGTATTCCTATTTAAATATTATTGTCTTTTATCCAGAGATTTTGATGCACATTTATCTCTAGGGCATTGAAGTTAAAGCCATGAACCTTTGCATGAAGTTTACATTCGAAGTTAATACATTTTTAACACTCTTGTTTTTCAAAGCCATGTCTTATTAAAGTCATCCAGTTTCAAACTGAAAAAATAAATTATTGAGCAAAAGTGCCCTCAAACTACCTGAAGCTTGAAACTGCTTGGACAAAAGTTTAAGTAAGGATTAAGTTTAAGTAAGGATTTTCCATATACAGAGTTAATTTTCAATCCAATCTTGCTGGGACAATTGTATGTAGGCTATATGGTAATATGTTATTTTAAATGCACTCATTTCTGTCAATCCAAATGAATTAATCTATTTTCAGATTCTGAAAGATCTGTTTATACGAACCCAAAACTTTAAAAACTTGTTTACATGAAATCCAAGTATTCTGCATATGTCACCAGAGAGAAGTCTTGTCGTTTCACTGAAAGGTCCGGTTATGACATTTTGATTAATTATTACAATCTAAAAAATAAATAAACACATGCACAGTTGAATTGCCCACTATAAGTTCTGAAAGGGTGAATTTTCGACTTTAAAGACATTTAAAAACTAAAGTTTTTTTTGTTTGTTTTTTTTTTGATATCTAAATCTGTAATAGAGTGATACATATTGACAGTATGTTTAGTCACTGTTCCAAAAAGAATGAAAAGTGCTTGAGCTGCCTGCTGTTGCTATGGTTACCATCAGGTTAAAGCAATTTTTGCAAGTGCCTATTTACCAGAGAAAATATGTGACCTGACTAACTTGGTGGTGGATTCAACATACCTTTTGAGCAAAAAGATGTCAGATCATCAGTGTTGGGAATAATGCAGACACTGATTTGATTCAATGTTTCTTTGTGCTCTTGGAAACATGGATTTAAAAAGAATATGTGCTTTCTTTTGTTATGACTTCTCCCTCTTATAATTCAAACCCCATCCTTATATAAGGCTTCAGATTCATTGCTCATTCAGGAGATGTTATGGTAGACTGAATATGAAGCTTTAATTCAGTCTGCATGATTTTATGCACTGATGAGATTCTCATGTCACCAGCTGGATGTCACCAGTCATACGCCAAATATATGACATCAAATCTCCTGAGGGTGTTATCATTTCAGTCAGTTATGCCAAAACACATATATCCATGCACAGGAAGCTGTCATGCATGTAGCTAATTTAAAATACTGCGAATGTATTATCAGAAACGATGATCCATGATACAACACATTACATATAGATACTAACAGGGCAAGAATGACGTCAAAACCCGGAACACTAATTCGCCACTTACGTTGTAGAACAAAACGTTCAAGTATTGTTTAACACAGACCTTATTTTACTTATAAATTGAAAAACCCCATTATAAAACCCTGTAGGAAAATCTTGAGGAAACCAATGGTGAATTAGACTTCCAGGTTTTGACCACTCTATAAACTCAATTCAAATCCATTTTGCACTATTTGTTTCCATTCTGAAATGCCCATACAGCAACCTGTGGTATTTGTTCATAATGACAGCACACAAATCCATTACAATGAACGCCATGTGTCTACATTGTGATGCCACCACAGCTAAATGGAACTATTCAGAGCTCATAATCCTCGGATCAGGAGGTCTCAGGACTGTTTAACATTCATAGAGACATTCATTTCTTACTCACACATAGGAGATAATCCCATAGTGCCAAAGGCCCCATGATTTCCAGCTGCAACCCCAGTTATTTTACAGACATTAATGACCTTACTGAAGCAGGCCCATCTGTGCACTTACGCTCATTTACTATGGCATGTTGGCAATCCATATTAATCAGCTGATAATTGCATATCATTTAAAATTTTTGTCATTCTAAATTCTACTTTTAAGGTTGTCTGAATGTTCTTGCTATTGTTGTTTTTTGGCATTTTAAACGTGTTAAACTTTAATTTTTTAAGTTATACAAGATTGAACTACACTGAAAAAAACATTGGTGTAGAAGAAAAATTAGTAAATTTCACAAACAGTTACAAAGAAATGGCAAGTAACACATTGAATTAAACAATAAATTTTGACGTAGAAAAACTGAAATAGTATTCTCTTGTTAAACGTACTCCAATAATCTGTTTTATTCAAAAAATATTTTTTTTAAATATTAACTTTTTATTTATTAATTTACAAAATTAAAGCATTAACTGAACTTAAAGGGATAGATCACACAAAAATGAAAATTATCACATGATTTACTCACCCTCAAGCCATCCTAGGTGTATGATTATCTTCTTTCAGATGAACACAACTGGAGTTATGTTAAAAATATCCTTGCTCTTCCAAGCTTTATAATGGTAGTGAATGGCACTCCTGATTCTGAAGCCCAAAAAAGTGCATCCATCCATCATAAAAGTAATTCATACGGCTACAGGGGGTTAATAAAGTCTTTCTGAAGCGAAGCGATGGGTTTTTGTAAGAAAAATATCCATATTTAAAATTTATAAACTAAAATAACTAGTTTCGGCCAATGGCCTACACAAATCGACTTGCGCCAAATGAGTAACCTTTGATGTGATGTATAACGCAGGATACAGGAGTAGTGTAAGCTTAGTCGCCTCTCGCAGTTTAAACAAATAGGGCTGGGCAAAAAAACGCAATCTCCTCTTCTTTTATATCAAAATCCTCTGATATTTCTGTTTAAAAATTCTCATTTTAGACATTGCGTCATCCATTGGGTCAGAGGTTACTCTTTTGGCGGAAATCGATTTGTGTAGGCCGTCTGCCAGAGGCTAGTTATTTTAGTTTATAAAGATTTAAATATGGATATTAACCCATCCCTTGACTTCAGAAGGCCTTTATTAACCCTCTGGAGCTTTGTGGATATCTTTTATGATGGATGGAGGCATCCATCAGTCATACACATCTAGGTTGGCTTGAGGGTGAGTAAATCATGGGATAATTTTCATTTTGGGGTGAACAATCCCTTTAAGTTTTTAAGTTGAATTTGGTGGCTTTTTACAGTGTGGATGTTTTAAAAGATGAAAGTGACCGTAGAGCTTTAGGATGTGGTGAACGTTGACTTTGAGATGGATACTTGCTTTGTATATTGACCTTGTGATGCATCTGCTTACACACTCATTTACAAGATTAATGATCGATTTCAGTTATGCACTTGACAGGACGGCAACTGAACATTAATAACGAGCTGCAGGAATGTTAATGAAGCTAATTATATTAACATTGTCTGACCGTCTCTTCACAGATTCCATACCATTATGTCATTTGCCTTAGCTGAGTGGCAGCAGTATGACTGGAGAACAAATTACTCAGTGCCGGTCAGCTATTATTAGTGTGTTCAGCCCTTAATGCATTTTGCGCTCTCAGAATTGTCCACCACTTAACAAGCCAAGGACACTCAGAATGAACGAAATTCATCTGCACACCAGAAAGAGGACTGGTGTCACATTGTAGTTAACACAATGAGCTTTTCATGAGATCATGACATTGTGATTGAGCAGTGACTATAATGTTTAGGCTGTATTAGGTTGTCTTAAAGGTGCTACAGAGGATTTTTTGTTTAATACATTTTTGTAATATTACTTGAAACTGTCTTTACTAACTGATAAAAGACTATTTATTAGGTGCACTGAAAGGAATAATATTAATATACATCATCTGTCCACGAGGTAGGGCCTTAAAAACATCAGCCAATCGTTTACGCGATCATCGCGTAAACGATTGGCCCTCTGGCTTGTCAATCACTGCCATGACGTTCCTTGAGAGACGTGCGCGGATTGGCCCTCTGGCTTGTCAATCACTGCCATGACGTTCCTTGTGAGAGACGTGCACGGCTGCGAGCTCCAGTAACTTTCCACACTCTACAGGCGCCGCATGCAATGTTTTTGTCAGGAGACAGGAGTAACAACTGCAGATTATGAGTTACCTGCGGTGAGTCCGACATAATGAATCCACTAACACGACACAGCGAATGCCGGTGGTAAACACTCATGTTCCAATACTCGTGCACGAGTTTTGGGAGGCGTTCCCTCGAAATGACTCACTAACAGTCTTTGGTTTCTCAGTCGACGAAAAGATCCTCTGTAGCACCTTTAATGGAGAACATAAAGAAAAACATGTTAGGTTTTTTGAAAGAAAGAAATTAATACTTTTATTCAGCAAGTATGCATTACATTGAAATTGAAATGTCCAACAGAGCTGTTTTCAACATTGATAATAATAAGAAATGTTTCTTGAGCACCAAATCAGCATATTAGAATGATTTCTGAAGGATCATGTGACACTGAAGACTGGAGAAATGATGCTGAAAATTCAGCTTTGCTTCACAGGAATAAATTACATTTCAACATATGTTAAAATAGAATACAGCTATTTTAAATTGTAGTAATATTTCACAATATATGCAGCCTTGCTGAGCATACAAATCTTACTGACCTCAAGCTTTCGTACTGTCTAACTCATTCTACTTATTGTATTAGCAAAAATAAGCCATAAGCATATCATATCTCAGCACAATTGACTAGTACAGTGCAAAGAAGAAAAAAACTAAGAACTGCATTAACAGCAAAGCATTTTATTAGACAAAAATGAGTTCTTCAAAAAATGGTAGGCTACATTTTTGTCAGTTGTTGTGTAAAACCTTTTTAGTAATAGTTTTACAAAGTCACAGTATAGATCAAATTGGTTAAAAAAGAATCAGAATGTTCAAGTAATCAGTTTCACTTTAAAAGGAAACATTACTGATGACTATATAAATAACATTGTCATAAAAGAGGTTTACAAAGAGCTAAAATCAGAGTTGGTAATAAAGAAAAGTGCTTCTGGTGTAACATTCTCATGCATCATATTGAATGAATTTAATAACACTTCACTCTTTGGTTCTTATTAAAATCTCACTGCAGTTTGCTTTACTGTAACTCTGCAGTGAATATACAGCGCCACCCTTTGGCAGTTGAAAATATTGTGTAATGTCCCATAATTTAAATGGAAATGAAATTATGTACATGTGGTTATTTAACTTATCTCGCAGAGACTGATTTCTGTTAAAAATAACAAATTTCAGCTTTTGTTTTTGTCAAAAAAGTCTATTTATTTTTGCTACTTTTCAAAATGTATTATACATTAAAATATGAAAGTCCATTTTAAAATCCATTATAAAAAGATATGAATTTTGAATAACTAAAATTATGATGTAAACAATTTTTCAATTCATTTCTTTTTATTTATCAGACTCTTTCATCCAGAGTGACTTACAAATAAAAACCTAAAGCAAAATCTGAAGAAACACCCAAATATAATATAGTAATATATACATGTGATGCTGTATTATACCTAATATACATGATATGTCAATGTAGTTTAATAACGAGTATCAAAATGGGTCTGTGTGGTTCTGTGTTGAAGCCTGTGCCTATTTGAATGTCCTCATTAGTTTCTAACTAAAAATGGGTCATTCCCATCAGGGAACATGTTGTTCACATAAAGTTGTTCCGATATGATTAGGGTGTTTTGGGATGTCCATAATCATTAATCCTCCAGTTAATCCTGTGAAACAGCTGAGGCGGTGATAAAGCATCTAGTTATGTCAATCATTATTGGTCTGTGAAGTTCACACAGTACCTATTAACCTGCTAATAAGGCTGGGAAGCCCCATACAGTCTGCCCGGGACTGATAAGAGGGCTAAACCTTCATGGGTTCTACAAACCCAGAGCCTCTGCGCAATAACCTGGGTGGGCAAATAAAACAGGGTTAACCTCACTTAATGGTTCAACTGTCTGCACTGTCATGCAGAGATTACAATGACATTATAATGTTTGATTGGCTAGTTAATGTACAACTGGTACGTCAGAAATAAGCATGGGTTGCTTTAGACAATACGTAATGTAGTTAGACATTTTTCAGTCAATGAGAAAGAAATGAATGAAACTACAATAAAAAGGTCCTGAAATTTACAAGGTGTTCTGAGTGGTAAGCAAATATGTCCCTTAAATAACAGAACAAGTTTTGTATTTCACATATTTTTATTCATTAAAAAAAAACCTCTAGTATTATTTCTTTTATTACACGGCTCTCTGATCACTAAAATGTACTGACCGTTCTAGCTACTGATTTCCTCTGCTGTTTCATGCTTCTGTACACTTTTTCTTCTCACATAATAAGTTAAATCAATATTTCAAGTGCATTTATTTATTTAATGTTAAGTATGCGCAAAAATAAAACCAAGACCATCAGTATCCTTTTCTTACAATATTAGCTAAGCAGTCTTTATAAATATGATGTTGATAAATATGATGTTAATGTAACGCCAGTCCACATCCATCCATATTTACATCAACATACCAAAGCAAGTTATCTTGAACTTCACAGCTTAGTCTCTAAGCACATGACATCTTCTTTGGAGGATCCACACGCTCTTATGTTCTTAAACTCTTGGGAAATTTCAAGTGGAGTTTTGCCTTTTGTTTCAGGAAGGATGAAGAAGACGTAGAGAGCGGCTATCAGACAAACGCAGGAGAAGAGAACAAAGCTCAGAGACTTCAGAACGGCCTGCAGAAACATGGATGAGAAATATGGCCTTTTGTTAAAGTGAGTCTTTGTGCGCAGCAACAGACAGCAGAGCAGTTTTTAAAGGAGAAGCGAAAAGGTGTGATGAAAGCCTGGTATTACACATTGTTCAGGAAGAAGACATATAATAGGGCACACATAAAAGAATCATTCTGTATTTTAGTTGACTTGAAAGAGGAGAGAGACTTTGAGAGAATCCCGATAAAGTCATAATAACTGGTTTTAAATATGGTGGCAAAAGCTTCTTACGTAAACCATTAATGAAACATTTTATAGCAATGACATTTACTGATGATGCATTTGTGGAGGATACACAGTTCACTATATTTTAACATTTTTACAGTTTATAAAGTGGCTGAATCCACAAGCATTGCTTTATATTTAAAGGTGCATTTCTGTGGTATTGTTGGACTTACAATAAGGAATGGGAAGATGAATCCAAGCATGGTGAATCCTAGCCAGCGCAGGAAGCCGGTAAACACAAATGCAGCTGGGCGGTATGACTGGATGAAGATCTCATTGGCGAGCGATGGGGCTATTCCAGCTGTTCGGAGCAAAATGGTTTGAGTTGTTTGCACGGATTAGTCAGTTTACTACCAATATGGTATGTTCTTATCTTTCACAGTATCGCACAAAGAATGTTGTTTATAATACAACATGATTGAGAGAGTGATATTGCTTATGCAACAGATCAATAATGGAAATATAGCGAAAATTGCATTATCACAAAAGTGAAATTGTGGAGACATTTCAAAAGTCAATAAAGTCATTGAAGTCATCACATGGGCGAATCCCCGTGACCAACTTGAACAGGATGCGAATTTCGCGTGGGGAAATCTTTTGCCCTGGATTCCTATTGAAATGACTGGATTTCACCATGAAAATTTGCAGAAAAATGGTAAATGTGACTGCATGTTTTAGACGCAGTATTGCTAATAGGTTGTTTGCAATCACGTGATTCTGGTGACGCGCGAAATACTGGTGGAGGGCAAGCAGTGAAAATTAGAATGGAAGAGATGGAGAAAGTCCTTTCTGTGCTGGTTTAGAAAGGTATAAACAGAAAATCACAACATATGTTGAACGTGATCTTTATGTTATGAAGATGAGCGACTTTTCCACTGAATTGAAAGACTTTCCTGCCATCGAGGAAGGAGGTAGAGATAGACAATGTGAAGCTGCCGTCAAGCCGCGTTCAGTTCTGGGTTTGTTTATATCGCGCTTCCTTTCTACTAGTGAAGTTAGGGCAGTATTTTGATTTTCTGTCGCGATTGTGAAAAATGTCGCCATTGTAGGTCATTTATGCTGAGTCGAGAATCGCAACAGGAGCTCACGTCATCGTTCAGGGAAAAAATTGGACGGTGTAATACAATTGTTGCCTTTTCTACATGTAAAAACACAGTAATGGAAGCAGGTTGAGGAGGTGACGGGAAGACGACGTAGCCTACATCAAATCTAATAATATCACTGATTTAACCCACTGCCTATCACTCAATAAAATAATCACATAGCTGAGTGTTTTTGAAAGTGTTGTCTTTTGTTGTTGATTCAACTAGTGTTAGCTTGTTAAACATTTATTTATTTGGACATTTTCTACGATGGCTGAAGCAGCAGCGCGTGACACTGTGGTAACCAGATCAACATTGTGAACGGAATACTACAAAACTGAAGTGAAAACACCAAATTATCATTCAATGGGATAAAATAGCTTCTCTCAAACGATACCATGAAGAATGTGGATATTTAACCAAGTCAAAAACAAATAAGGTAAGCAGGTATCCATATTCATTTCAGTATCAGCAGACGCAAAACGCTATTAAAGGCAACAACTTTTAAAGTAAAAAAAAAACGATATAAGTTATAAAAACGGTAGGCTATGTAAACGTTATGTAAACGATATAAACACCTTCTGGGTTCTCGATTTTATCGATTTTAGCAACCATAAACGACGCAAAACATACGAATTTTGAGTTTCTCATAGGATTCCTATATAGAAAATCACTCATTCGCGCTGCTGCTGTGACGTCATGTGCAAACAACCTATTACTTTATGCTCCGTGAAAATAATTAAGTAAAGCAGAATCAACCATCGCGCATTTCGACTTTTGAATGAGCCGATGTTTTTGAATGAATCAGTTAGGGGAATGATTCAGTGATTCACTCACTAACACTGACTGGAACCTTTTCACATTTCAGGGGTTTTCAGAAACAGAACTCATCATATTTGCTCCAATAGCAAAAGGAAAAAATATGTGATAGAGTTTCCACGATTTTCCAAAAGAGCGAAAAAATATAGAGAGATTGATTATATGTTGGTCAGAAGAGAGAAAGATGTCAAATTTGCCATCACTTCCTTGAATTAGAAACATCCTTGCAGCAGCAGCATTAAAGGGTTAGTTCACCCAAAAATAAAAATAATGTAATTTATTATGCACTCTCGTGTCGTTCTACACCCGTAAGGCCTTCTTTCATCTTCGGAACACAAATTAAGTTATTTTTGATTAAATCTGATGGCTCAGTGAGGCCTCTATAGACAGCATTGTCATTGAACTTATCAAGATTCAGAAAGGTAGCCTTACTCAAAATATTTAAAATATAAAGCGACGAGAAAACTTTTTGTGTACCAAAAAAAATAAAAAAAATAATGACTTTTCAACGATATCTAGTGATGGCCGATTTCAAAACACTGCTTTGAATCTTTTGTTTCGAATCAGTGATTCTGAGCTCCGAAGTCAGCAGTTTGGCACGCGATCCGAATCACTGATTCGAAGCAGTGTTTTGAAATCGGCCGTCACTAGATATCGTTAAAAAGTCGTTCTTTTATTTTTTTGGGGCACAAAAAGTATTCTCATCGTTTTATAATATTAAGATTGAACCACTGAATTCAACTGTTTCAAAACTGTTTTAAATATGTTTTGAGTGCCTTTCTGGATCTTGAGAAGTTCAGTGGCATTGCTGTCTATAGAGGCCTCGCTGAGCCATCGGATTTAATCAAAAATAACTTAATTTGTGTTACAAAGATGAACGAAGGCCTTGCGGGTGTAGAACGACATGAGGGTGAGTACTAAATGACATTATTTTCAATTTTGGGTGAACTAACACTTTAAATTCGTTTTTTGTCATTTACTAACAAGTTAATATAAAACAATACATAGCATTATATTTTTTACAAATGAAATTATGCGATGTTGATAACTGGAAAAAAGTCATCAGTCTGTGAAAAGGGTCCCTTGTTTTGCTTCTGAATGAATCAGTATTTTTTAACAAATCAACTGAATGTCACACTTATAAAGATGGTCACTTGCTGCCGCCTACTAGCGTAATGATGTAATCATGCTGAAATACTCACTGAAAAATCCCCACCACTTATACAAACCATTAAAAGTCCCAGTGCTGTTTAGGGGCCATTCACACAGAATGTGTTTTGAGTTTAAAAATGTAAGATTCAGAGAAGTGGAATTGAAATAATTCAAACAATAAAGACACATTTTTAAAAAAGTTTAACTTGAATGCTGCATTTTTAGAATGGTATGATGAAAATGGAAATTCTGTGCAGGTTTGGAATTAAAAACAACAAAACAAAAAAACAAGGTCTAGAGATGCATTTATTAAAAGCTGAACTTCTTTTAACTTGAGCGCCACATTTTTCAACTTTCGTCTAGTGCATGTTTGTATAGAAAACAATGAAAATGTAGCGCAGAAACACATTTTTTGTGAACAGCCTCTTATATTTAACTGTTATATCAGCACTTTTGGAATGCCAACCGACCAATCAAATTAAAAAACAGAACTAAATGTCACATAAATATGCAAATGTTTTACCTGGGCCTCCCCCATAGAAAATGATGAAGAGGAAAATGAGGATGACTGTGATGTATGGAATCACAGGGCTGTAGTCCTACAGATGAAACAATGAAGATGAGATGATAAAGGACGGTGCTTGATGTGGGCTGTTAAATGATAGAAATGATAGAAACTCACCTTTAGGTACAGAGTGACTGTGATTAATGCCATAATGGCTGACATGCCCCCAAACCCTTTCCACATCAAGGCTCTCCTCCCCACGCTCTCAATGAACAGGCCCTACTCATGCACACAAGCAGAAATACTGTTAAAAAAAGGCCACAGAGATGATTTATGATGTTCCTCCATGCCAAATGCTCCCAGTCCCATTTCAAGTTACACACTTTCATGTATGCTTCTATGGAACTTACACAGGTTATGGAGATAAGAACTTCTGATGCTCCTATGCCCAGAGTGACATAACGGATCTTGTCCACTGGAATTCCCGCTTCCAGAAATATATTGAAAGAGAAGACGGTGACCTATGAGTGAGAAGGGTAAAAGATTACAACTTTTTCACAAGGTACCCAGTTAGTACAAAGATCTGGTTATTCTGTAACCATTAAAGGATGTCTTGGATCATTTTTTGACAACACAATGACATGGAAAAACTAGGTCACATTTGAATCAGAACACATTCTATATAGAAGCATTATATGATTAATTGACAATAAAAGCTAAATGATTTACAGCAGAGACGCCGCTGAACTGGATGCATCCGATTATGACCATCAGGGAAAGAACCTGCCAGCGCAGGTGTTTGTCTCTCAGAAGATCCAGCAAACTCTTATTGTGCTCTTCTCCAATGAATGCCTGCTCTTCCGACATCTCCTTATCTCCAACTTATAATCACCTGGTCCCCATAGACACTGCAGTGCTGCCGATGAAAACACATATACGTGATTTAACACAAACAATGTTTGAAATGACATACAAAGGTTGATCGTTTACATAAAATTGCATTGATCTGGTTAAATGTAATGTACCCTTTCTGCATTGTTCAGTGTTGCCCTTCTCTATCAGAATATATCGTGGAGCATCAGGGAAGAATGGCAAGACTGCCAACTGAACCACACAAAAAAACGTTGGGATGCACAACAGGAATGTTCCACCATTCTTCACGGCCAAGAATTTCCCTGTGAATGAAATGAGAAACTTCAGTTCAAAGAAATGCTGAGTATGGAAAGATTAATTTTCAGAAGCCATGTAAATTAAATCAAACATTAAAGTAGGCAGGAAATTAAAATCTATTTTCTTATTGATTTTATTGCGAACAATTTATCTGTGTATTTTTTTTTTTTTTTTTTTACCTTGTTATTCTTAATCAAAATGTCGGAACTCTATCTTTTGGTGAAATTACTTCTGAAGCTTGTTTCCACCACTAAATAAATAAATAAATAAAGGTAATTGCGACTTTTTATCTCACAATTCAGATTTTTTTTTCTCACAGTTGCGAGATATAAACTCACAATTGTGAGAAATAAAGTCAGAATTGTGAGTTATAAGCTCACAATTGTGCGTTATAAACTCATAATTGCAATTGCGAGAAATAAAGTCAGCATTCCGAGATATAAAGTCCAGTTATGAGGAAAAAACACTTTTTTCTCAGAATTGCGAGTTTATATCTCACAATTCTGACTTTATAACTCAAAAATTCTGACTTTATAACTCGCAATTGCATGTTATAAAGTCAGAATTGCGAGATACAGGCCTAGCCTAAACTCGCAATTCTGAGAAAAAAGTCTTGAGTTTATATCTCGCAATTCTGGCTTTATAACTCGCAATTGTGTGTGTTTTTTTTTTAATTCTGACCGTTTCCCCTCACAATTGCGACTTTATATCTCACATTTCTGAATTCATAACATGCAATTGCGACTTTATATCATGCAATTCTGACTTAACTCGTAGTTTATATTAATTAAAAAATGTCATTTTATTTTTTATTCAGTAGCGGAAACAAGCTTCCATACTTCAGTCTGGTGATAGATGTCGGACTTCTCCAATCATTTCATCTGCTTAAACCCCGCCCCTTTCTTACAATTGACTGCAAGCTCACATTCAAATCTGCCTCCATCCAATCAACAACCAATGGATAGAACCAAGCGAAATCGAAACATTTATTAAATTCATTATATTGATTCATGAAATCGAAATGAACGATTCTTGTTTTTTTGTTTTTGTTTTATTTTAAACAAATATAACTGATTTATCCATGCACATCATTATATATTATATGTTTTCCTAGCATTAGACCCCATCATTTGCAGGGTCCACTTTGTCAGAATTATCCACACACACACATTTGGCACAAATTTTACACCGACACGTAATGTGTAATCTTTAATGAAAATAATTTCCTCTACCTCTTGCAGTGACTTATCTAATGATGTGTTTACTGGTGCAAGGGCGGGACAACCTGTCACTCACATGAGATCGACCAATAGCAAAGCACAACGATCCGATCAAGTCCCGCCCTAAATTTTTTCTAGTTCAAGAAGCCGTTTTCTCAGATACACATCACAATACAGACGAAAATCCTATCGCAACTTCCATTTCATGCCAACTTTAATCCATTTCACTCAGGTAGCTACAGGAGAAAAGATCTATCTCTATCTCTTCCATTTCATTTCAACATTAATACTTTGTTATTACCTGAGGCCAGCAAATTGTCCTGCCAGTTTACCAAGGGACAAAAAGGTAGAGGCAGTGAGAGTCACCATGCCTCTAATTTTCTTTGGTGAACTCTCACCCAGGTAGATGGCATGGACATTCCCTCCTAGCCCTTCCAACAAAGAGCAAAAGCAAATCGCATTAGACATCACTTCTTATTATTACATCTTAAGTAATATTTATCTATAATACAGTCTGACATACCTGCTATGAATCCAAATAGGAAGCGTGCTACAAGGATCAACTCAAATGAGTATGTAGGTTTGCTAATGTACATGATTACTGTGGCCACAACTGCGATGGCGCTGTTCAACAACATGGTTCCTTTTCTGAAAGAAGAATGTGAACAGTAAATGAGCGTCCAGTTTTTACCCTGAAAATGATCATGCTTATCACACAAGTTAAAAGGCAGAATGGAGAGGACAGGAGGGGGTGGGGGTGTGGGGGAATGATATTAACCTTCCCAGATGACTGGTTAAGTGTCTGAATGTCATGGAGCCAATGAGACCTCCAAAAGCATATAGAGCCACCACAGCAGACCAGATAAAGGTAACAGTCTTCTCTCCTGGAACATCTCCATAGTGATACGTCCAGCTGCTGTTAATAAAGCTCTGAATGTACTGTGGGCAATCAGATTTGAGACAAATTGTGAATTGATTCATACCTAGATTGTACATATGGTACTGAATTGGCAATAGAAAAAAAATACTTAAAATGTTGCTTTCTGGTAACACTTCATTTTACAGTCCTTGTTACACGTTACATATAATCAGGGTTGCCAGGTTTTCACAAAAAAAACCACACAATTGCTACTCAAAACTAGCCCAAAACCATTTTTGGCGGGGTTCCCCAGGTAAAATTCGTATTCCAGGGGCTAAATATCATGTTATTTGCGGTCGCTTCAACCCACAGACATAAAAAACAACCTGCAGCAACAGTCTTAAAGTAGCCCAATTCTGCAGGCAAAAATTGGACTTGGCAACACTGACAGTAATGGTAAATTATGCATTCTTAAAAGTAAAGGTTCTATAGAAACTTGAAGAGTTTTGTCAGGCATTTCACATATAGAAACTTTTATTGGTTCCCATCATTTTATGGATTTATAAATCGAGGGAACGAATTAGTAAATCGTGCGCACGAATAAGAAACTCGAGGGAACAAAATAGTAAATCGTGCGCACGATTACAATTTTTTTTCTTGCATGTCATGTGCGGGGCTCCGGATTTTAATTCATTTTTATTTTGAATACATTTTATGAATTAAGCAGCTCGTAAGCACGCAGTATCACTAGAAAAATTTTAAAAACCTGAATGCAATCATTTAAAGGTGCTCAAGAATGCTTTTTCACAAGATGTAATATAAGTCTTAGGTGTTCCCTGAATGTGTCTGTGAAGTTTCAGCTCAAAATACCCCATAGATTTTTTTAAATACATTTTTTTAACTGCCTATTTTGGGGCATCATTAACTATGCACTGATTTTTTTCAGCGCGCCGCCCCTTTAATTTGCGTGCTCCCTGCCACACGAACTCTCGATTATATTACAGCACATTTACAAAGTTCACACAGCTAATATAACCCTCAAATGGATCTTTACAAGATGTTAGTCATGCATGCTGTATGCATGCTTCGAATTATGTGAGTAAAGTATTTATTTTGATGTTTATATTTGATTCTCTATGAGTTTGAGGCTGTACTCCGTGGCTAACGGCTAATGCTACACTGTTGGAGAGATTTATAAAGAATGAAGTTGTGTTTATGAATTATACAGACTGCAAGTGTTTAAAAATGAAAATAGCGACGGCTCCGTGAATACAGTAAGAAACGATGGTAACTTTAACCTCATTTAACAGTACATTAGCAACATGCTAACAAAACATTTAGAAAGACAATTTACAAATATCACTAAAAATATCATGTTATCATGGATCAAGTCAGTTATTATTGCTCCATCTGCCATTTTCACTGTTGTTCTTGCTTACCTAGTCTGTTGATTCACCTGTGCAGATCCAGACGTTACTGGCTGCCCTTGTCTAATGCCTTTCATAATGTTGGGAACATGGGCTGGCATATGCAAATATTGGGGGCGTACACCCCAACTGTTACGTAACAGTCGGTGTTATGTTGAGATCCGTGTGTTTTCCGGAAGTCTTTTAAACAAATGAGATTTACATAAGAAAGAGAAAGCAATGGAGTTTGAAACTCAATGTATGTCTTTTCCATGTACTGAACTCTTGTTATTCAACTATGCCAAGGTAAATTCAAATTTTGAATCTAGGGCACCTTTAAGACATTTATCCTTATATTCTTAAAACATGGTTCTTTTAAGTACTTTTCACTGAAAGCTTCTTTGGAGAACCCAAAATGGGTTTTCTTTTGGAACACTTTGTAAGGACACTTTTTAATTTTTAAGGATGTTAAAGATTCTTCATTGAATCATTGATGCAAATAAAGAACCTTTTTTTCTAATTGTGAAGTACATTTTAATTAATGATCTAAAAAGAACCATTTTCCACAAAGAACCTTTTGTGCAATGGAAAGTTTCCATGGATTTTTAAGGTTTCATAGTGGAAAAGGGTTCTTTAAAGATTATTAAAATGTTCTTCACAATTAGAAAAGCATGCTTCTTTTAAAAACTTTTCACTGAACCCAGAATTGTTCTTCTATGGCATCACTGTGAAAATCTCCTTTTGGAACCTTAACTTAGAACCTTTGGCATAAAGAGTTCTTTAAAATTGAGTCAAGAATTCTAGGGTTCTATACAGAACCCCACTGAACCTGAAGAGTAGCACTAACAAGGACACTTTAAAATAAAATGTAACCTGCATTCTTAATGTAATAACAGTGACAGAATAAACAGAAATACAAGTACGCACTGGAGACGGAGAGCTGATCGCTGTGAGATGAAATCCATTCTGAAATGATCCACCCAACCCCAGCACAATGATAAAGATGAGCGCTTTCCCGCCAACCTGAAATTATAGCCACAGTGTTCACTGACTACATTCATATTCAACATGTCAGTACTTTAGATTAAGCTACAAAACCAGCACAGAGGGGGTTTCTCTGGTTCAAGAATTCTGAGTAAATGAGTAAACTTTGGTTAAGAGTTTAACTCTTCTTTAACTTTAAATAGACTAAATATATAGTTCACAGAGACATTATCCAGCAATATACTTTTCTTTACCATTATGATTATTTTGTTTAAATAATGAGACAATAATTATATATCATTCTGTAATATCCTTCAGATTTCATCTAGTTTCAAAGGTCTGGCAATATAATTATTACATAGTAAAATGTTCCTACCAGTTCCTTCAACACGTTCTTCATGTTTATCTTCTTGTTTTGTGTGAATGAAGCACCGCTGCTTCTCTTCAATAAATACAGTGTCATCGCTGTTAAGCATTTTGGGGAGGATTTTGATTAATTTTTGACACTGGAATGACTCGTCACATTTTGCCTTCTAAAAAGTATACCTCATATATGAAGCATTTGCCTAGACTCAAATAGCTTTCTTTTAAATAAACCTATGAATTGCATCATTTTGTGGAGTCAGCTGAATAATGAATTTTGAATTACTAGCTGGTTAGCTGTGAACTTGAGAGTCTAAATCAGGGGTTTTCAATCAAACTGGGGCACAATGGAATGCTATGGGGAAAATTTGAGAAAAAAAAACTGTAAATATAAAAATAATTAAATACATTTGATTAAAAATAAATTGATTAAAATAAATAAATGATTAAAATAATATACATTTTATTTAAATAAAAAACAAACAAACAAATGAATACATGTAACAGTAGTAGGCTACTATAAATGTAAAGTTATAGAATCTATTTTTTTCCAAACATATTTTACACATATTTATGTTATAAGTTCTCACAGTATATGTTTGGTCTTTATAAATTAGAATATATAGCTGACTTTTAAATTTTAGAATGAGGGTCCCCCGCACGAGGATCAAGATATTTGGGGACCGACCGACCATGGCATCTAAATGACTGAAAACACCAATATTAGTAGATGCAATATAACATACAGCCAGACGGGGGCAGTGTTATTTTTTGTTACATTGTTTGACTCTGCGTGACTGTCTTTACTCTGCGTCGTTGTCGCAAGCAGCAGGAAGTGAATTTACACAATTTTTTTGTTTAGATTTCCCCCTAGTCATCGTTGCCACTGCTAGTTTATCGTTATCTCTCCCAGCCATTACATTTTCTCCCGTTCTTCTTTAGCTCTCTTTTAACTCTGCAAAAATGCCACTGGAAAACCTGGAGGAAGAGGGTTTACCTAAAAACCCCAATCTGAGAATAGCTCAGCTGAAGTTTTTATTGACTCACAGACAGGATGCTAAAGTGAAGAGCGAGCTGATGGACGCTATCAAACTCAACAGTGAGTTCATTCACTTACTCATGCTGCTCGTTTAGCAGATATATTACAGAGTTTCTGTATTACTGCAATATATGCACGAGCTTTATAGTTTTCCTGCCATTTGGGGTTTAGTAGCTTAACCAAGTAGCGCATTAGCTCATTAGCTGCTAATGTATTTGGTTGATCAAGTACACATTTCTTCTGACACTTTTGAATGTCGATTTTTAATTTTCTTAATTGCTAATTTGCTATATTATCATATAGGGTGATCCATGGGCCGATTGTCACTCTGTTTACACCTCTTTTTTTTAGATGAATTTATTAATAGTAACGTAATTTTATGTAGTAACATACCTGCCATGACTACAAAAAAAAAGCATATTGAGCTTTTTAATCGATATATTCTTGTATTTAACGCATGTTGACTTTTTGTAACAACAACAACCCAAAATAACAGGGTATAGTCACACTATATGGGGTAAGTTGTCACATTGGGAACCTGCTGTTAAATCATTATCATCATTATAAACTTTATAATTGTATACATTTATGTAGGTGTGATTAAAATGAAAAAAAGCTATCAATTTAATATAGTTCATTTTAATTTAATTTGAATATATTAGATTAAATAAATACAAATGATATTTAAATGAAATACATTTTACAGTACATTACTATAGTGAGTATAAATAATAAAGCTTATAGCTAATGTAACTACTAATTTTAGATTTATAATAATTTTTCAGTGTACAAATATGGAGTTTATAAAAGATGGATGTCTTTTGAATTTTTTGAAATGTATTTTTCTCTCACATCATCATCATCATCATCATCATATTTGGGAGTCTGTGACATCTAAAATATTGAAAAGCCCTTATCTGCTTTCTCTGCTGTTTCTGTTTGGATGTATTTCCTCTCATAATTATTTAGAATTGGGTATATTATGTAAGTGAAACTCCTAAAATGTGCATATGTTGATTATATGATGCTCTGTTTTGTAGATATGGCCCCATACTATGAAGCTCTGTGTAAAGAGCTGAAATGGCAGGCAGACACGGATCTGTTGAGTAAGATGAAGAAAGCAAATGAGGACGAACTGAAACGACTGGATGATGTTTTGGAAGATGCTGAGAAGAACCTCGGAGAGAGTGAGATCAGGGATGCCATGATGGCTAAAGCTGAGTATCTCATACGCATCGGTGACAAGGTAAGAACTCACTAGGGATGGGCATTTCAAGATAAAAAAATATTCGATGATTGCTGCGAATTAATTGATTATTTTTTTTGAAAATTGCACCTCTCTTCCACATGCACGCACGCATGTATAGGCTACTCACACATAAACAGAGAGAGACCATTAAATCTGTATGATAACAAACGGTGGGGTGGGTTCAGCTTCCATAGGAATTAACTGAAAACGCTCGCTCTGTGCCAGTGGACACGCTCCATTATGAATGTGCTTGTGGCTGGGCGCATTTTACTTTCACTTTCAAATTAGTGCCAATTCGGGAGCGGCGATTGCGTGAATGGTGGGTTCATTATTATTCTTAATGAAAAACACAACAACAAAACTCGCAAAAATGCGCGCTTTTACATTTCGCTTTGAAACCAAATCTTCCGCTGTCATCTTGTCAGTCAAGAGTGAGACAAAATGGACGAAGTGTGCAGTGTTGCCAGATTGGGTCGATGACTTCCAGTCCAAAAGCTCACCAAAACTCGCCCACTCCAACAATAAACACCCAAACTGTCAAAATAATGTTATAGAATTTTATTGCCATGTCAATCAAGGTTGATATGGACCATATTTAACTCATTAAAATAAATTAATAGAAAAATAGATACATGTCCAAGGAAAATGGATCAAATCAGTGCAAATAGGCTGCATTACAGAAAAATTACCAAATATGACTAAAATGTCCAGGTAGACTGTCAAAATGGCAATCAAGAAATTAACCAATACCCTCGGAAAAAAACATCCTTAAAACTCACATGCTCACACCAATTAATAAATGATGATGATGATGATGATTTGAACAATTCCTGAAAGAACTGTGGACTGCATTTTCTGTTAAAAAAAATAAATTTTTAGACCTGAACTAAATATACACTACATTTACAAGTGTGGGGTTGATAAGAATTTTTAAAGGATTAGTTCACTTCTGAATGAAAATTTCCTGATAATTTACTCACCCCCATGTCATCCAAGATGTTCATGTCTTTCTTTCTTCAGTCAAAAAGAAATTAAGGTTTTTGATGAAAACTAGGGCTGCACGATTAATCGTACGATTTGAAAAAACCCATTGAAATCGCGCTTAAACGATTTGTCTTAGTGCGATTATGAAATTGCAAAGCTGCAATTATTTTTTTATGCGTGGCTTGTCAATGAATTATGGCTCCAAATGCTAATCTATCTGAAAACATGTGAAAGTTTGAATCGCTTATAATGTGCATTTGAAAAAGCAATACACGTCAGACATCTTTCCGGACATGAGAAGCGTTTATTAACATCTTGTCCAACAAAAGAAAACATTTAATTATGTTTTACTCCAAACTCACTTCATAACGACAGTTGAGCATCCTTCTGTGAGATGATGTGGCTTCTTACACAGAATATGTGTTTATTAATCATGTTTTATCAATCAAAACGTTTCAATCTTCTGTTTATTCAGCTACAGCGATTGTATAGGATTTCCTGGAATGACGCGTGTTCTACTTCGGCAGCAAGGCATATTTGCAGTTTCTGCCCGAGAGCGCCCTCTGGCTTTGAGATGGAGAAGCATTTACTACTGATCACAGAGACGTACAGCTCTGACAAGCTACGCATTAAATAATCACAGCCTTTGCCAAATCGCGTGCGATAAATCGTGCAGCCCTAATGAAAACATTTTAGGATTATTCTCCTTATAATGGACTTCAGTGGCCTCCAAACGGTTCAGTGCAGCTTCAAAGGCTTTAAACGATACCAGACGAGGAATAAGGGTCTTATCTAGCAAAACGATCGGTCATTTTCTTAAAAAAAATAAAATACAACTGTATATGCTTTAGAAACACAAATGATCACTTTGCAAGTGCTTCCACCATTCCGTATTCTTCAAAAAGCTTACGCTGTATGTCCTACGCCTTCCCTATTCTACTTACAGAAAAAAACGGAACTGGCGCCACGTTCGTTCCCTAAGTTAAATAGACCCTTATTCCTCGTCTGGTATCGTTTAAAGCCTTTGAAGCTGCACTGAAACTGTAATTTTGACCTTCAACCATTTGGAGGCCATTGAAGTCCACTATATGGAGAATATTCCTGGAATGTTTTCATCAAAAACCTTCATTTCTTTTCGACTGAAGAAAGAAAGACATGAACATCTCGGATGACATGGGGGTGAGTAAATTATCAGGAAAATTTTATTTGAAAGTGAACTAATCCTTTAAATGTTTTTGACTGAAGTCTTTCATGCTCACCAAGGCTGCATTTATTTGATCAAAAATACAGTAAAAATGGTAATATTGTGAAATATTATTACAATTTCTATTTTGATACATTTTAAAATGTAATTTATTCCTGTGATGGTAAAGCTGAATTCTCAGCATCATTACGCCATACTTCAGTGTCACGTGATCCTTCAGAAATCATTGTAATATGTTGATTTCTTGCTGTAGGGGAAAGTGGGGCGAGTTGTGCCAGTTTTTACTCAAAGTGACTTTAAAACGAGGCCATGGCAGTAATGCCTTCAACTTAAGAAAGTACATATATTTCAGGATGTGGTGCATCCCTGAGAACAATAACTTTGGATCTGAAATAAATTGTTTCAGAAATATAGCTTTTGGGGGAAAAAGTGGTCTTGTGGCACTTACATTTTAGTTAAACTGCTAAAATGTAAGAGTACAATGTACAATTAAAATTAATATGTTGAAAATGATCATAAGTGGGGGTCACTGGCACAACTTAACCCAGGCCCTTTGGCGCAAATCACCCCAGAACCACAAGTTTGAAAAACTAGCACAATCCAGCAGTTAAGAGCCAACATCATGCTAACTGTAAAGACTCATTGTGTAGCTTGCTAAAGCACTAAAACATGTGTGAAATGTTTTCAAACTTGTCTATAATTGTTCAGACACTACAATCAAAAAACCTTGATCATAGAAATTTTACTTTGAAGGGAAATAAACAGTTTTTTGAGCTAAAATGTGCTTTCCTCTCATGCCATGTGTCTCTCTTCTTTGGAGGAGTAGAACTTCTAGAACTATTAGAACTTCTTCTATGGTTTTCCAGAAACAATGGGTGGAACTACTTCCCCCCTGGCACAAATCACCCCGCTCTCCCCTAGAAACATTTATCATCAATGTTGAAAACCGTTGTGCTGCTTAATATCGTAATATTTATTTGAAATAGAAAACTTTTGTAACGTTATAAATGTCTTTACTGCATTTTTGATCAATTTAGTGCATCCTTGTTGAATAAAAGTAACAATTTCTTTTAAAAAAATCTTACTGACAATAAACTGAACATTGATTTTGTTTACATCTGTTGATCTGCATGTTGCATCTCATTTTCTTCTTTCTATCCGTTCAGCTAAATCTTGCACTTTTATTTTATCCTCATCTTCAAATCAACTAATAATATTTTTCTGCCTTTCCTTTAGGAAGGGGCCCTGACTGCCTTCAGGAAGACCTATGACAAGACTGTCGCGCTTGGTCATCGCTTAGACATCGTTTTTTACCTGCTGAGGATCGGCCTGTTTTATATGGACAACGACCTCATCACCCGCAACACTGAGAAAGCCAAAAGGTATGCTATAGGGTGCACACTTCTTTTTAATGAACAAATGCATCTCAAGCTCAAATGTTGGCCTGACGCTTTGCATGTATGAACAGTTTGATTGAAGAAGGTGGTGACTGGGACCGGAGGAACCGTCTGAAGGTGTATCAGGGACTCTACTGTGTGGCCATTCGGGATTTCAAGCAGGCAGCAGAGCTCTTTCTGGACACCGTCTCCACATTTACCTCGTATGAGCTTATGGACTACAAGACGTTTGTCACATACACCGTGTATGTGTGTATGATCGCACTGAAGAGGCCCGACCTGAGAGAGAAGGTAAGATTTGGTCTAAATGGTGTGCTGATGGTTTTTTACAAATGAACAAATGTGATTAAGACTAGTCTTTAGATAGCAGAAATATGTAGATGTAAATACAGTAATATTAAATTATCTAAATGTTTTAAAATCAACATCTTGAGTTAAGATTGTAACTTTGACAGCCCTAAAAAATTCCCTCAAATTTACTATTGACCTCCTAGTACCCCTTTAAGGCTCCCTGGACACCAGTTTGAAAGCCCCAGCTTTATTGAATCACATCTATAAATTTTGATTTAATGCATTTAAAAAACACTTAACCAGAGCAACACAAAGTGCTTTAGCTCCACATAAGAGATGATCCAGTTTGTTGTAATAAAAAAAAGCAATTCAGTGCAATTCAGAAAGTAGTCTGCCAACAAAGGACCTCCTGTGTGTTAACATGGCTAAAACCTAATACAGATATAATTAAATCTAATAAAAATAAGCCAACACAAGACTTGAAATATCTCTCTCTTTTAGGTGATTAAAGGTGCTGAGATCTTGGAGGTGTTGCACAGTTTACCGGCCGTCCGTCAGTACCTCTTCTCTCTCTACGAGTGCCGTTATTCTGTGTTCTTCCAATCACTGGGTAAGTAAAGTAATAGTGGAGCAGTCCAGTAGCTCATGTTAGAAACTTTTAAAGAACAATTGAAAAGAATGTTATTGCTTAACTCTCCACGCTCCACTTTAAGATGCTGTAAGATATATTATTTATTTGCAGTGTTTATTGAAAGTGCTTCTCCAAGCCTTCTGTCATTGTTTAAAAATGTGTTTGTTAGATGTTCCATCTGTTTCTCTTCTGTAGCTCGAGTGGAACAGGAGATGAAGCAAGACTGGTTGTTTGCTCCTCATTACCGTTACTATGTTCGAGAGATGCGCATCCTGGCCTACAGCCAGTTGCTGGAATCCTACCGCTCCCTCACGCTGGGATACATGGCTGAAGCGTTTGGAGTCAGCACAGAGTTCATCGACCAGTACGCTCCCACGTTCATATAAACTTCTAGAATAAAACTTACATAAACATATATTTTCTTCACTCACTTTGGTCTTTTTCTTTCCCAAGGGAGCTGTCACGATTTATCGCTGCTGGACGCTTGCATTGCAAGATCGACAAAGTCAATGAGATTGTGGAAACCAATAGGTGAGCAACATGACTTAAATGTTATGTGTCTATTAGTCATTTTAATCTCTGTTGGATTTATGGTTAACTCATACCCGGTACACATTGTACGATTTTGGGCTATCGCAGATGAAAGATTACCAATTGTGGCGATTTCTGTGGTCGTGGCTCAGTTCAAAGACAGCGTTGTCACGATCTTGCGACCAAAGATGGTCTGCGATCATTTTCTGAGTGTCAGAAATTTAACATGATCATCTCACAGTGTGTTTGCTGCAATGACCAACGTCTACTGACTAGCCAATAAAAATGTAACATAAAATGCCGTATTGGTCTATGCGAACTTGTGCTAAAACTACGTACCTCAAGCTCTATTTACAAAATTGCCTTTTCCCTACCTACCCATGACCTCATCCATATTCTCCTTTCGTGTCGTCCTCTTTTTTCAGCGCACATAACCACAATTGCGATTCATCTTGCTCTATTTGTTTACCACTAGCGTATACTGATGACTTTTTATTCTTCTATACCATCTTGTCTCGTAGCCTACGATTCAATAGGTGTCATCATCGTACAGTCTATATACATGTCGTACAGTGTGATTAAAATTTGAATTAAAATTTGTCATTAATTACTCAACCTCATGTCGTTCCAAACCCGTAAGACCCGTAAGATATTTTCGATGAAATCTGAGGTTTTTATTTTTTATGTCCCATAGAAAACAATAAAATTACCATATTCAAGGTCTAGAAAAGTAGTAAAGACATTGATAATATAGTCAACGTGACTACAGTGGTTTAACCTTAAAGGTCCCGTTCTTTGTGATCCCATGTTTCAAACTTTAGTTAGTGTGTAATGTTGTTGTTAGAGTATAAATAAAGTCTGTAAAATTTTAAAGCTCAAAGTTCAATGCCAAGCGAGATATTTTATTTAACAGAAGTCGCCTACATCGAACGGCCAGTTTGGACTACATCCCTCTACTTTCTTCTTTAATGACGTCACTAAAACAGTTTTTTGACTAACCTCCGCCCACAGGAATACACAAGAGTTGCGTTTGTCGCCATGTCGTCGAAACGCTGTTATTTTCATCCCGCAGTCCAATCACCGGGTCTGATTCCGGCTCAAATTGATAGGGTAAAATTAAAGACATGTTTACAATAACACTGAGCGCGTGCATCTCCACGTTATGGTAAGAGGTGTGATCTTTCTGGGCACGGTGCACTCAGAGCTGTCGAATCACAACACAGGAACCGCTGCCACAATCAGAACTTGTTACGTATTTCTGAAGGAGGGACTTCATAGAACAAGGAAGTCATCAGCCCGTTTTTATGACAGTGGAAACAGCGGTATACAGATAAGTAAATTATGTGAAAAATACTGTGTTTTTTTACACGTGAAACATGAACACATGTTATATTGCACACTATAAACACAATCAAAGCTTCAAAAAAACACGAAAAACGGACCTTTAATGTTATGAAGTGACAAGAATACTTTTTGTGTGCAAAAACAACTTTATTCAACAATTTCCTCTCCTACGCAGTTTACATTAAAGACGCATTGCACAGCTTCCGTGATCTACGTCAGAATGCCGTCTCAGTATTGGCCGGCTCCTGCGTCAGCAATCGCACGTTGTGGTGCTCACATGAACGGCGTCGGCCAATACTAAACCGGTGTTTGTGTGCAAAAATAACAACTTTATTAAATCATTTCTTCTCTACCCTGTCATTCTCCTATGCATTTGAAGCAGTGCAGAGCTTCCGTGTTCTACTTCCAAAGTATTCTCGTCGCTTCATAACATTAAGGTTGAACCACTTTAGTCACGTTGTCTATTTTAACGTTTTCTGTACTACTTTGGACCTTGAATGTGGTAATTTCATTGCTTTCCATGGGAGATAATTTGTGTTCAGAAGATGAACCAAGGTCTTGTTGGTTTGGAACGACATGAGGCTGAGTAATTACAGAATTTTCATTTTTGGGTGAACTAACCCTTTGACTTTGCATTTGTCTCCCCCCCCCCAACTCCAACCAGACCTGATAGTAAGAACTGGCAGTACCAGGAAACCATAAAGAAAGGTGATCTCCTGCTTAACAGAGTGCAGAAGCTGTCCAGAGTGATCAACATGTAGTCCAGCATGTGGCAGTTGAACGATACCTGTCTTTTCTTGTGAGCAACCTGACTTTTGTTTTATGTACAGTATATAATAAAACTGAATTGGAGGAAACCATTGAATTTGTCTGTTGTGTGAGCGAATTGGAAAGGATGAGTCTGACACATTTTTCTTATAAATAACTGTATAAATTATTTTTTTTATATTTACAGAAACTTGTTACAAAACAAATATACTATACAATCTTTTCTTTAAATATTAAGTAAATCTACCCTACTGTGTTTGTTCATGAATTACATAGCAGCCAACACACAAAAGTCCAGCTGATCAAATGATTTGAATATGTATACAAAAAAAAAAAAAAAAAATCAAAATATACACACTTGTACATAGGTTTATATGTAGAGGCTTCTTCCCCAAAAAGCAAACTGTTTTTATCTTCGATTCACATTCCAAACCTGTGGTGTTTAGTCAAACATCTTCACAAAGCTTTCATTTTCTGAAAACAGTGGAGTTACAATTTCAAGGTAAACAGTACATTTATCTGCCTAAAACATTGGTTGAAATCACCGACTTAGCCACAAAAATATCTATCCCTCTCACTTTGAAAATTTCTAATATCAAAAGTAGTCATAAAAGAATACAAAGGACAGACGGGAAGCTTTTCTCATGTCAGTGTCAAGTGTTTCTCCTCTGCCATGCATTTCAATCAATCAGTTACCGCTCTACTTGAAGGGGAAAAGGGCGATGTATGAGATTCCTAGGCAGGTTTAAAAAGTTTCTAAACCTTTATATAACATTCAAGTACTGTGGAAAAATGAATACATGAAATAAAAAGCTCTGCCTAAACAACAGTCGATGAGAAACTAATTCAGGCACTTTCTCTTTTTGTCAGCGTTAAATAAAAGCAAATGAATAATTAAAAAGCAGTGTATCCAATTACAACATTTGGCAACAGTGGTGCACCTTTTGCACTGTACAACTGTTTTGTTCCCTCTCCCGGTTAGAAAAGTCCTACAAAATACATCAGCCAGCCAGAAATCTTTTGCACAGTTGAACGGGCTATTTTGATCACATTCTCTGACCTCTTGGATTGAGATGAGGGGGGGAAAAAAGCACTATTAACACCTAAAAAAATAATATATACGGTGGATGATTTCCCACTACTGTGGCAACAATCTGTCTGGGGGAACTCGGCATGTGACTTACAAGAAGCTGTTTGGATAGAGTGGCGTATTGCATTATCGGCTTGGCAGTGAACCACTTCTAATAATCTTAGAATGTTTCCATTTACTAAATAAATAATGATCTCAATTGTACCAAAATTTTTTACGAAAATGCCTGTGCAAAAATACATCTCCATATGTACAATTCTTTAACAAAATATGTATTCTGAAATAGGGATACTTCAATATTTGTATTCGGTTTCGTGTACGAAAAAGCCGAAGGAAAAAATACACACACACAAGAAGAAAAAAAAACCCGGAAAAAAAAAAAATCATGCTCTACTTCTCAGCAACGATTGCTGACTGACATCAGTGGAGTTCAGGAATTTACAGGAGTTTTAAAGAGAAGCCCCAACTTACACAACAAAATCCAGCTCAACATCTCTTCTGAAGTTCAACGAGTCAAAAAAAGGATCTATTGCCTTTTTAAGTTGACAGACCCACAATGAAAATGAGATTTAAATCAGAATGTCCAGCTACTAACCTCTTTAGGTTTGTGTCGTATCAATGCAGGAACGTTCGGTCGCAGTATAAGTTAGTGGTTATTTCATGAGATGGTGATGGCCAGACTACTATGTGTCACAGTTTTGAGAGTCATGAAGATGTCTACTCCATTGCTGAGATGATAGTGTGTCTGTAATGTTGGTCTATGGCTCAACGTCAGCTAGCCATAAGCCCCTTTCTGAGATTGAAACGGCAAAAAACAATACCATGCCTAAGGCATTGACAACAGGAAATGGCTCTCATACAATCATTTTCAAGCAAGACTGCAGATTTTAGTACATTAAGATTTCAGCACATGCTTCTTTAGTGCTACAATGGGAATCGGAGGAGGAGAAACATCATCTGTCGTCTCTCATTTGTTCCTGCAGTTGTTTTTGCATGTGCTAAAAGCTTTACTGAATCAAGCCCTTAATGTACCTAAAACTGAATATTTGTGGTGTTTGAGTTTTTTTTTTTTTTTGGGAGCTTCAAGAGACAACTGTTGCTCAGAGATTCAGTAAAGACATGCTAGGCTACTAACAATCCTGAAATTATTAAAATGAATGTGGTGGGGAAAAAAAAAAAAATCAAGTGCTTTAGCTAATGCAGGATGTTAAGAGTTCAAGTCAGGGTTGGATTTTTCAGTAAAAAAATAACCAAAATAACTCCTTCAGCTGAAGTTCATAAAAAAATTCCCTTGAAATAAAACAAAAATCTAAATCTAAGCATGATTAGTTTTTTCTTTCTTTCCAAAAACAATGGAAAAATGGGTATGATAAATGGTATTTTGTTCTCTTCGCTATACATTTGCTAGCCTGTAAACGAAATATGGTTTAGGAAAAATGTTTAGTTTGCATAATCTTTAAGTTTAGGTTGCTCATGTTGAAACTCCACTCCTGTCATGTCTATCTGCAGTGAGCGCAGCTCGATCTTATTCAGCCTTCCAGTGAGAGATCATGTGTTATGATTAACTTAAGTTGATTGTGTGTCTACTGTAGGGATGTTCCTCTCCTGTACACTTCCTCCAAGGCTGAGTAGGATTTCAGTTTCCAGTATTCTCATATGTCCACACATACCGAAAAACATCGGTAAAGGAACTCATCTTGTTCGCGTTGCCCATCCCTCCTATGCTTGGTAGTGTTGGTGAGGCTACGTACCAGCCCAAATCTGTACCTTCAGACCCCAGCGCAAGTGCTCAGGCTGGGTAGCTCTACGCAGCAGGCGTTGTACCCAATGGTGCATTGTATAGATTCATTATAACCTCCGACAGGAGAACTATATCTCTCTGGCTTATTATCCTATCCCAGGAGAGTGCCCCTGCATGGCTTTGGGAGGAAATCCCCACGAAGGACATCAAATGGGCCACCCAGTGTGCATTCCACCCTGAGGATTGTGGGAAGAGTAAGAGAAAAAGAAGGCCTCGTGCAGAGTGGCATGAGGGGGCTGAGGGAGCTCTGGGTCCAGCCTACTGCTCAGCACGCTCAGAGCCTCCACACCGGTGTCAGGGACGAGCCTTTGGCTGCGGGAAACACACAAGTGCAGAAATGTAATGTGTAGGAGGACAAGAGACGATATTACAAAACTGAAGTAACCGGATGATGCAAACAAACTAACCTGATGTATGAGTGAATTGTTAGGGAGCCCTGGTGGTCCAGGTATAGAGCGAGCGTGCTTGCTGTGGATGTTGTTGATTGATGGAGACTTGGCCATTTTGGGCCTGCCAGGACCTTGTCCTCCTCCCCCTCCTGCTCCAGATGCTGTCAAAGTCATTACAAAATTTGAATAAGAGATGCCACTTTGGAATCAAGCAAACAGTCTACAAATGAGTTTTGGTTTATAGTGTTTCAAGGACTTGATGAAGATCTCAATCCAGAAAAGTCTGCCTGACAGTTCAGTATGAGGTAAATTTCGAAGAGCGGTGATTCAAATGCATTAAAGCTCACGTGAAATGCAACAAAAACTTACAAATAAACTGAAATGAAACAAAACCCAATTTAAATGTAACCTGAAATTGAAAAGCAACCAGGGTAGCGTTTCCCAAAAGCATCGTAAGCATCGTGGAGCTACGATCAACTTAAGCTTACGATGCTTTTGGGAAACTCTGCCCTGATCAAAATTCATCCAGAAACTGGATTAATACAAAAATTACATCAGAGTCAAGATGAAACTAAACTGAAATGAACCTGAAACTGCATCAAAGATACCTCATATGAAACTGAAACTGGATTAAACATACTAAAGTGAAACAGATATGCATCAAAACTAAACTAAGACAAAACAGGATTTGATACTAATGTAAAATGGCACGAACACTGAAAAAATAAGATGAAATGAAATAGAATAAAAATAGAAACTGGACTAATACGAAAATTACATTAGAGTCTGGATTAAAGTTAAACTGAAATAAAAAACTATTGAAACCAATATGAGATGAAACTGGCATGAAACAGGAACCCAAATTAAATCCAAAGTAAAATAGAAATTGGATTAACACTAAAATTACATTAGAGTCTGGATTAAAACTAAACGAAATGAAACAAATTAAAAAAAAAAAAAAACATTTGAATCTGAAACTGTATTAATACTAAAATCAAGCAAAATAGTAACTGGATCAAAACTAAATTCGGATTAAACTAAACTGCAATGAAAGAGAAACCAAAAAGAAATGAAATGGAATCTGGATTAAAAATGAAATGAAAACCCAAATCTAAAAACTAAATAAATCAAACAAAACCTGGATTGATACTAAAATTACATTAGACAGAGTCTGATTTGGACTGAAACCAAATTGAGATGAAACAGAAACCAGATTAAAACTAAACTGAAATGCAACCGGAAACAAATCAAGTAAAACTTAAATGAAACTATATCAAAAATAACTCAAATGAAGCAGGAATATGGATTAAAATAAATGAATGAATAAATGAAACAGTGAATCTGCATTGATAAGGTGTATGGACCTGTGCTGTTGAGGCTACTTGAGCCAGGCGAACCCTTCCTCCTTTTGGCTTCTAGACGTGCATCTGTGTGATGATCGCTGCTCTGGTGAACAAATGGCCCGAGGGAGAGGGTGGAGTCGCTGCTGTTCATCACCACACTCATGCGTTTAATAGACTCGGCAGGGCTGCCAGAAGGAGGGCCGCGACCTGTCGACTCCTGCTTCAAGCTCAGAGAGTTGGCCCTGCCTGGGGTGCAGTTTACCCCCACACTGTACACCCCACTGTGGGATGATGACGATGCTGATGACGATGAAGACGAAGAGGGGGTGGAGGCGAGTGAGGAGTGGTAGGCACTGCCCAAACTGCCCGCGTTTACTGCACAGTTCTTCTTAAAGGATGAAGATGAGGAAGATTCAGAGGTGTAATTGCTATGGGATGTTAGCAAGGAACTGTTTTTCCGCTTCTTGCCCGAACTGAGGCTACCGCTCGCACTTCCGCTGACGCTAACGCTGCTATTATTACTACCTTTGACGATAGAGTTACTTAGGCTGGAGGATGGCTCCCGAGCCCTGAAGGACTTTGTACCAGATCGGGATTTAAGGGGTCGGTTGGAGCCCAACGAGGGTAGCGAGGACAAGTGGGCTGAAGGCATCTGGGGTGATGAGGCTGACACTTGTCTAGAAGCGCCACTGTAGGCGGGCTGCTCGGTTGCGGAGGCTTGCGGAGAAGAGCGGGCGTTCAGGGTGGTGCCGTACGACAGGACCGGCTTGCTATCATAAGGCGGCGGTGAAGACAGGCTGAGAAAGCCTGCGGATATGGAGGAGGATGAGGAAGAATGGGAATTTGTGCTTGTCCGGTGAGAGGCTGTTGGTGTTGTTGCAGAGTTCTCCAACGCCAGAGGGATTTTCCTACAAAGTAAACGGAAGAAATCACAATTAGGACTGTGTTCATCAGAAAAACAGCTGCTTGTAGGAAGGGTCTCAACACACTCACTTCCACATTTGTGAGTTGACATGCTTGTCCAGCATGGTGGTGAGAGCACACCGTACTTGATCCCAGCGCCGGTCAAATGCGTAACATCCTCTACCGTACAATCGACTTCCAAAAGTGCAGTACTGGTGAGAGACAGAATACGCATAGTACATTTATATAAAGTTATACCGAATGTTCTCTTCAGGCATTCAAATGAAGGCTGACTCAACTCACATTTGCCATAAAATTGGATTCAAATGAGGACCTGGATATTAATTTAAACTTTTTAAAATAGCTTAGTGATTCAAAAGCTGGAAATAAATGCAAGTGACTTTTTAAGCAGGCCCTTGAGTTGGAGAAATTCACCACTTCAAAAAAAAAAAAAAAGGTTTCTTGTACTTACAGCAGCTGGTCGTGGGTGGTAACCCGAATAATGGCAGTCCAGTTTCTCCGTGGCTTCCTCCCTCTCTTCATTCTCCCCCTCGTCACTGGAGAGGCGGTTGCTCTCAGTACCAACAGGGGCCGAGTGAGAGTGGTGGGCCTGGTCGTGGGCCATGGCTGGGTCTCCTCCACTGTGAGAGTTACTGTTGTTGAGTCTGAAGATAAAGAAGAGCACCTTAATATTTGTCCCAGATGGGGACAAAGGGATGTCCCAAACAAAAACAAGTGGAGATGACTGTAAACTGGCACAATTGGCTAATCAATCATACAGGAAGCTGATTTAGAGGAAATAGTGAAGCAGGATGAAGCAACTCACCGTGGAAGCCCAGAATTATGAGGTTTGGGTTTGCTGAGGGGCAAAGGCTTGGTGGCATCAGCAGTGCCATTGCCATGGGAGACCAGGTGAGGGTCTTGTGAGGGGCGGGAGGGGGGAGGGTGAGGGTCCCTGAGAGGGGGTGCTGGGTGTGAGGGGTCCAACCTGAACTGCAACTCCTTGTCGCGCGCTTTGCTCTTGTGCTCAGCGAGCAGCGTGTCAAAGCGTTGCCGCCGCCCAAGCACCGCCCTCCTCTGGCTTATGGAATGTGTCTGTGGAGACATAGGGTGATATTTAATGGTTCAGTCAAACAATTAACTGCAATATATTGGTGACCATAATGATATCGGCCAAGATAATTCTGATTAGGAAGATATTCAGGAATTCAGGTTTAAAGTATGATTTAAAAAGTCTGAATGTCTGACACATTTTTTATACTGATTATTGGCCATAACATAAAAATAAAAATTTCTATAGTGCATCCCTAATTTTAACTCAGAACATACTGCAAAGTGTAAGGTGGCGTACCTTGCATGTTAAGGATCTTGTGCATGGCTTATGTGCGGTCATATCCATAACCCCACAATGGATATCTGGATTAAACTCTCGCTCTAGAAGAAAAATATCATAACAGAACACAGAAGGTCAAGAAAAGGGTTGTATTTTTTCAATAGAATTTTTTGAGACAAATAACAAATATACAGCAGCAGCAGTGAGTATTAGCATTTACCTTGTCTCTTGTACACGTGTCTTCTGCTACTGGCACTGCTGCTGTCCGGTTTCTTGTCTTGAGACGAGAGGTGTCCCTTTCCATTGGGGATCTGACCAGGGGCCAGCTGTGGAGCCTTTGGTATGGAGGGGAAGTTAAGGCCTGACTTCAGGGGAGAGGTGCTCACAGTATTGGAGGACGAGGAGGAGGATGTGGAAGAAGAGGCGGGCACATGGGGGAGTTTGGCTGAAGATTCCACCTTCAGATGGACCTTCTCTACTTTGACAGCAGGACTTGGGCTGGGAGGCAGAGAAATAAAGACAGTCTTATATTGTACCAAAGGTGGGTGTGTTTCAGATTACATCTTTTGTGTTACATAAGAATGGGCTGATTATCTTAACGAATTTATCCATTAAATTCACTTACACTCCATCAAAACACACACATACACACCTCTCTTCTTGCAGCACCCTGTAGGGGAAGTGAGGCTTCCTGTGAGGCAGCTTCTCTTTGGTTGGTTTGTAGATTTTAGTGGGGATGCTGCTGTTTGTGCTGGAGGGGCGTGCCAGTGTGCTTCCACTGACGGCCCCACCCCCAACTCCGCCCCCAATGCTGCCCTTATTTCGAGAGATTGCGAATGCAGCAGAGGCGGCATAGCTGGATGGGGGCTTGCTGCTGGAGCTGTGTCTTCTCTCTGAGGGGAGAGACATTTGAAAGATTTTACCCTTCGAATGCTCAATGTTTAAAGGCAAAAAGTACATAAACACATGTACGATGTCTAGTAGGGTAATGGCAGTTTTTTTTCATTAGTTTTCACTATCATTTGTAGTTTTAATTTATTGTTTTTGTTTCAGTTGATTTACTTTTTTATTTGAAATTTAGTTCAATATTTTAGTGCTGCCAAAGTTAATAACTGGTAACATTTGTATATATAAAAAAAAAAAATTTAGTGGCATTTTCATGTTTAATGCAGGTGGGTTGTAAAGGGTTCAAGATTAATACTCAGACGCCATATAGACACTCTCCTCTTCTAAATAAACACCTTTGCTCTCTCTCAGTTGTAATTACAAGACACAAATGTGCAAGAGCATTTAGTCAAAGGAATGAACCGCTGTGCTGCAAACAAACGACTCTGTCTCCAGCCTGTCAAAAGCACACAGTCCTGCTGCTCCGGCCCAGTGTTTGTCACTAAGCCCTCCAGCAAACCAGGGGCAAACACACACACACTTTAGTCTGATGTCCCACCAGTGTTTATCTGTGCTGATAAATCTACAGCAAATAGTATAAATAAAATAAAAGAAAAACACCAGGAAGAAATCCTTGACTTATTTATTTCTCACTGAGGCTTGTGGCTTCTTGCCGGATTGTTGGCACTGCTCCGAGAAAGTGAGCCAACAGCAATTTGAGTAACCAAAGGCCCAATCGACAAAGCCCCAATTAGACCACAACAGTTTGCAATATCATTTTGCCCCATGTTGAAAAGCAATCTGGGACTGTTGAAAGGAAACCGTACACCAAATACTGCAACCTGACAAATGACCACAGGGAACTACCGACATAAAATCAAGAGCCTGGACAAAGGCACAGTGTAATTGACAAAAATCCAAAAAAAAAAAAAAAAAAGAAAATCTCAACATTTCATTATGGATTTGTCATCTTTCGCAATAGTAAAAAAAAAAACAATTTCTCTACTTAAAAGCGCATTTGAAAAATGACGGAAGCTACAAACAATCAAATCAAGTGCTCTTACAGTTTTTTTGAGAGTTTATTTAAAATTTTCCACTTTGAAAATCTATCAGCAAACTTCAAATACATCAGAGTGGGTAACATAACTGTCAATCAAGCAGAGAATAGAATTTAAATTTAAATTAATATTTGTTGGTCATCAAATTTAGCTTTTAAATGAACCATAATTAAATATATAACGCAGCTAATGATAATTACAATGTATATGAACAGTAATTTTAAGTAAATTTGAGACTACTTAAAAACTAAAAGTAATCACTTCACCATCGGATGCTGCTGTCAAACTTTATTTTTTTTTGTTTCATCTCCACTTCATATTGTAAAGTCTAGGGTTGCCCCCTAATAGTCGACTAAAGGCCCCGATATACTTCAAGTGAAATCGAAGAATGAACTGGTGTGACGTCATTTCGAACAAAATCGGGCCAAAACGAAGTTCGTTTGTGTTTGTTTCAGGAGTTTGAAACAGCTTGCCAAAGCAAAATTTCCAGAAAAGCTTGCTCTGGCTAGTAAACACCTTCAAACTACCATTGGTCTGTGTCGTTTGCCTATAATTTATCGACCTCAATCATAGCCAAAGCAGTATACACTTAAGTAATTAAATTAGTATCATAAACATGCAGCTAGTCGACTACAAAAATCTTTAGTTGGGGGCAGCCCTAGTAAACTCTACTGAATTCACTTCAAAGACTTTAATTTAAACATTGTTTGAAGGACAGCAAGATTAAATATCCATCAGCTAATCAGCTGAGGTCCAGTTTGACTGCAAAACCCCACAGTATCCACAAATGCATAATGTAATGAAAGTGAAGGATAATGTACAGTCAGACGGTCAATTTCAGCACAGGAAAAGTTGAGCCCATTTTAAACTGATGAATGTTGTGGAGGAATCAAATGCATTTCGTATTATTCTTAAAGGCTTTTTGTATAGCTGAATGTGTGAACAGCTTGTAGCGAAATGAAAAATGACTTCCTAGGTTGTCTAAGAAAGCCTATAGACTGATTTTTATGTGAAGGACTTGGGCCGGTTTCGCCGGGAAAATCCAAAGGATATGACAGTTGTGCTGTAAAGGCATTCCCAAATTTTTACTTCTAAAGTGAAAAACGGAAAAGAACTTCGGCATGAGTATATCACGGCCTTGAATCACGTTCAGTCTCTTGTACAATATGTTATGTATGCATGAGTGCAAGCACAAGCTGCAGTTTATTTATCAGCCACTGGTGTTGCTAATAACAAGAGTTTCTGAATTCTACAAACAGCCCCTTTAAGTGAATAAAATAATCATAATAGTTCAGAGCATATTATATACATATATACACTCACTGGCCACTTTATTAGGTACACCGGTTCAACTGCTCATTAACACACGTCTAATCTGTCAATCAAATGGCAGCAACTCAATGCATTTAGGCATATAGACATAGTCAAAGTTCAAAATGAGCATCATAATGGAGAAGAAATGTGATTTAAGGGACTTTGAACATGGCATGGTTGTAGGTGCCAGACGGGCTGGTCTGAGTATTTCAGAAACTGCTGCTCTATTGGGATTTTAAAGCACAAACATCTCTAGGGTTTACAGAGAATTGTCTAAAAAAAGAGAAAATATTCAGTGAGTGGCAGTTCTGTTGGCGAAAATGCCTTCAGAGGAGAATGGCCAGACTGGTCCGAACTGATAGAAAGGCAACATGTTATGTAGTCTATAAAAGCCAATTTTACTCATTGAGAATTTATTCATGAGGGAATAATTATCCAATATTTTTATTAAAGCCTTACACATCTTGCATACGGTTTGCATGAACTGTGCATTATTTGAACGGTGACAGCTAGTGATGCAGCGCAAGAGATGCAGATAAATGTAAAAAAATATGTGACATAAAAAATGCTGTGTGCTGTGCCATTAGAAATGTTTTTGACCTTTAAGAAGCTTTATCCATTTCACATGCAAAAGTAAATGAATTTATAATTACAATAAGCTGCTCTTGACACTGAGAAAACTGTAAAGCCTGTACAAATACTACAAATCATGAAAAATGGAAATAATTGGGAAACATGAAACTATATCTATCTATCTATCTATATATCTATAGCTATATTTTTAAAATGTATTTGCATTTCTGATTGCAGATTCATATGTAGTTTGCAATACATGTTCCTTAGTACCGCAGCTTGTTTCAGCTCATTATGATTTATTAATCCTCATCTCGGATAAGCACTTGCCAGAACTAGATTCTTCCCTACACTATTAGTCAAGCACTTGAGCATTTAAAAGTTTCATGGTCTGTGTAGTTAATCTGCTCATTAATCTTTCAGTCTCCAGAATAAAAGAGTCCCAGTGTTCATAAAAAAACTCTCACCGCTAGAGTGAGTGATTGTGTAATGATCTCTAAAAAAAACTGCAGGAGAACTGGCTCAGTCCGAGCGCAATAAACAGATCATACTGTGGAATATTTGAACATCAATGCCGTCCCGAAAAAAATGATCTTCTGGAAGCTGAACAGAGCGTCAAGTGCACTGATGTCGACATGTTTTAGCTCTCTCAAGAGTGCTGCAACTTTCACAATCTGCACAAATTCTGAGTCCAGTGACATGTTTTTGGATTCAGTTATAGCTACGGGAAATCTTCCAATCAAATAACAGTTTTTATTTTGGGTTCTAATAGCCCATGAACAGCTGCACTGTGTCATGAATGGTTCATGAATGTTTGTGTACACTATGCACTAGGCAGACAGTTTTACAAAATTTGTCGCTTTGAGTGTAACTAAAATATTTATATATAATAAGAAAAATAAAGTCTACTTAAGCACAATTTTGAAAGTAAAGTTAAATTGAATTTTTAAAATTGAATGGTTACATTTTAAGGTTTCATTAATAATTAAATTCTGATCATTCTGACAAATTCTGTAATTATGTTTTGAACTGTGACAATGATACTACTAAGAAATCAGGGCTAAAATATCTAAAGGCCAAAAAACACACTTGCAAATGCAGAAAATAAAATGACAAAATGGTGTGTTAAAAAACAGCAAACATGCCAGCATTTAACTTGAACTTAAATTGGATGTTATATGCCCTGCAGACTTGAGGCAAACCAACTCAGATGCACAATGCAGATGCCCTACTTTACAGCATGCTTAAAAAGCATTTTGCTACTGGGACTTAATGACAATTTGTCTCCCCCTTGTGGCCAATGCTGAAATAAGGTAAAGTGCACCAACATTCAATACAGAAACTTAGGGTGTGTTCACACTTGTCAGGTTCGAGTCGATTATAACGATCTCTGGTATGATTGCTCTGTTAGTGCAATTTGAATAAGTGTGAACGCTGCCATCCGAACCCTGGTGTGCAATAAACAAGTGCACAGAGACCGCTGAAAAGGTGGGTCTCGGTCTGCTTCTAAATAAACTCTGGTTCGACTGAAATATGAACGGACCAAAGACATCTAAACGAACCAAAACAGGACGTGATGTCACAAAATGAGACCCTAAAAAGGACAGAATGCTCAAGCATAACTGGTTCTTCTCATCATAGGAGCTACGCTGCCCACCACAGGCATCAGAAACGTGTCCCCTGCAGCAGATCTTCGTTTGTGTGCAACGGAGGAATTCCTGGTGCTGATTTGATTCCTTTACCTAATTTCTAAGCTCTTCATAAGTTCTTAGCTGGTAAATATACCGTCATATGTATGCACGTACAACAAGCGCTTTTAGCCCCACACACAGCATTGTTTTGGACTGTCATAATATATACTTCATTTTTTTTTGTATCTTTAGGTTTGTCTTAAAGGGGTGGTCAAGTGTTTTTTTTTCTAGGCTTGATTGTGTTCTTGGGGCACAGTTTAACATGTCTTAATGCTTCGTTTTTTTGAAAATGCTGTATTTTTCATATATTTTATCTTTATTCTACACCTCTGTTTCCACTGTCATATGAATGGCTCGTTTGACTTCCTGCTTCTATGAAGCCACTCCCTCCAAATTACGCAATGTGCTCAGATTGGTTAGCTGGTTGTACACAACTCTTCCACTTCCACATGCTGCTCGACATGGCCTCGCCCACTTTGTTGCGTGGTTCCGGGGGTGTGTTTTGCAGGGTTTATGATGTCACCAACCCGTTGTAGTCCAAAACCAGTCATGTTTGTAGTCATTTAACTTTAAAAGACAATATCTCCGTTTGTATTGAACTTGCAGCGCTGTAACTTTGCTGATAATGTTTATGCTCAAGCAGCAACATTAAACACTAACTAAAGTTAAAAAAGTGAAATCGCATTTAACCACCCCTTTAAAAATTACAGTGTGAACCCTAAGTGAACCTGGACCAAATGTATTATTTTCTTTTTTGGTCCGAACCAAAAGAACTAAACCACCCTTAAACAACAAATTGACTCAGTATCAGGTAATGGAGACTTTCATTTAAGGTTAATTATTGTGTACAGAGAAACAGCTGGGACAAAGCAAGACCTTGACTGGGCCAAATGTTTTCAAAGTCAAAATAAAAATGAAACCACTTTTAACACAAATTTTAAAAGAAAAGAAAAATACCCCAGCTCCATTATAGAAGCCATCTACAACCATTTGATTGACGCCACTTTCTTGAAATTTGCAAAAATGCTGAAAGTATGATGGATTTTGCAATGTTCATGTGCTAAAATAAATGATACAGTGTTAAAACACTGTTGACACGTTTTTTAACAGCTCAGAAATAAATAAAAAACCCAAAGTAAACAATTTTCCTCAAAATACAGATCAGAGGTATACTGAAATGGGAGTTATTTTATTTTATTTTTTATTCCTGAAATTTTCTGACGTCTTACGGGAGGTTTTACGTGCTAGATTGGATAAAACAGCACAGACGTGCTGACTAAAAAGAGCACATCAAATATTAACTTGAGGATAGTAAACAGAACTCTGGCGGTGGGTATCAAAGGCTTGTGTTCTTCCCTCTTCATGTTATGATAGTCGAGGCAGAGCAGAGGTGGGGGCGGGAGGGATTTCTGTCTTAATTCCCTTGAGTGAGATAAGATTTTTCTAAAACACCTCTATTGAAGACAGCAGAGAGAGAAAGGCAGAGAGTAAGTCAACTGTGGAGAGCAGAAGGTGGTCTTACCGTAGTGTGCTTGGAAGGCCTGGGGTTTGACTACCTGACTGCAGTGGCTGCACATGACCAGGTAGAAGTCATCCTGTGCAGGACATTGGCCAAAGATGGGCATGTCTGCAAAAACACACACAAACACTCATTAGCAGGTCAAAATACCATGTTTCCTGTTCTTCAGACAAGCAGGCAAATTTAACAATGCAGTTGACATGTAGCCACTTGCATGACTGTAGAAGCTAATATTATAAATCTGCTTATTAGAAAAATCTATATGAATTAATTATGGCTTTTCTCTCTTCAATTGTTTCCTTCAATTATATTGATCTTGCTTTGAAGAAATCAAATTTAAATTGAATTATTCAATGTTTTAACAAATAATACCATTTTTCAAATTGAAAAATAAAGAACTCTAAAACTATCTAAAACTGATAATTTATCAATTTCTTAATTCAAATATAAAAATGTAAATAAATCACTGACAAACTGACAAATAAATAAACTGTTTATTATTGTTTAGTTAATGAGTTAAATTTTTAAAGCGTTCAAAGCAAATGGATTAAGAAACCATTGGAAAACATTTCATGAAATTGCAGTGTTTTATCATAATATTGTTTGCTGTTACACAATTGTTTTGGTTAAGTTTTTTTTTTTTTTTTTTTTTAATTAATATTTTTTCTATGCTATGATTATACAGCGATAATGCTGAAAATTCAGGTTTGCCATCACAGGAATAAATGACATTTTAAAATATTAAAATAAAAAAGTTATTTTAAATTGCAACAATATTTCTCAATAATTATTTCTGTATTTTGATCAAATACATGTAGTCTTGGTGACTTCAAAAACAAACAAAAAAAAACCTTATAAATCTCAAACTTTTGAATTGTAGAGTACAATTAACAACATTTTTAAACAAAGTAAACAAAACCATGCTACACTTAAAGGTGCTAGAGGATCTTTTCGTCGACTGAGAAACCAAAGACTGTTACTGAGTTTTTGAAATAAGCGCATGCGTAAGAACAACCCCCCTCCTTCACAGCTCATTTCGAGGGAACGCCTCCCAAAACTCGTGCACGAGTATTGGAACACGAGTATTTGTTTACCACCGGCATTCGCTGTGTCGTGTTAGTGGATTCGTTATGTCGGACTCACCGCAGGTAACTCATAATCTGCAGTTGTTACTCCTGTCTCCTGACAAAAACATTGCATGCATCACCTATAGAGTGTGGAAAGTTACTGGAGCGCGCAGCCGCGCTCGTCTCTCACAAGGAACGTAATGGCAGTGATTGACAAGCCAGAGGGCCAATCGTTTACGCGATGATCGCGCAAACGATTGGCTGATGTTTTTAAGGCCCTACCTCGTGCACAGATGATGTATATTAATATTATTCCTTTCAGTGCACCTAATAAATAGTCTTTTATCAGTTAGTAAAGACAGTTTCAAGTAATATTGCAAAAATGTATAAAACAAAACATCCTCTGTAGCACCTTTAACTATACTGTATATTACAGATCAAATTTATTCGCGTTGCATGTTCTTGTGCAGCTTTCACTTTCACTGTGGACAGACAAATTACTTCTTTCTAGAATTACGTCACTCATGATTAGGACACACTGTGTAATCGAGTGTACGATGCATGTAGAATCTGACCTAACCAGTGAATGGAGCCTGAACTGAATCTTTATAATCTGCCATCAGATCATACACAGACAAAATGCCCAAGTACACTTGCTTTCATAATGCACACCGTTAATAAACAGTGTCTGCCCACTACACTCTGTTCAGTTTATCAACGGCCCGGTTCAGGTGAGGCCACCCAGGACATTCTGGGGACGTTCCGGGAAAAGCGTCTGGGTGAGTTCATGTGGTGCAGGGGGTCACTCGCAGAAGCGCTACTCTGTTTTCATAAGAAAGGAAACAAATAAGCGATAAGGGATAGCAAGCTACTGCGCCAGCGTTTCAAAGGTTGCATGGGGAGGGGGTCCTCTGGCGAGCGAGGTGTGTGGGAGAGCCAGTGAGGAAAAGAGTAATTGAGTGGGAGAGCGAGGAGAAGAAAGAAAGTGAGATTGCATATTAAGAGTGGCAGTTGTAAAGTTGTGAAATTTGCAAGGCCGAAAGATTATAAATAAGCAAGCTAGGAGAGCCGTACAGTAGGTGGCATTTGGCTTTTAATATACATACTTTTAGAAAGTGTCCGGAATTGACAGCAGAGTTAGTGGAAAACAGTCTACCCAAACCACACAAATAACTGCACTGAAAATAGATAAAAGCTGTCAAAAAAAATCTGCACATTAAAAAAAAAAAAGAAAAAGAAAATGGCTCCTATTCTTAGCTATTTAGCATGGCTTAATGTGGACCTCGCTCCAAATGCAAACTACCTGTTCCGTACACTCTGAGAAATGTCTAAAATACTTGACCTTGCTTGAAGTCAACAACATGCAAATGACCATTTTCTAAGAAAATAGATTGTATGCTGAACCAGGGAAAATAACATTATTTGTTTATGGGCAAAACATTCAAATTATACCGTGAGATTTGAAAGTGACACCGAAGTCACTGTAATGTAATTTTTTTTTTAATATCAATAAACACACCTAAAGCTGTTTAATTAATTCAAACATAAAAATGTGAATAATCACATTTCAATCTGACAAATAAATAAACATCCAAAACAATTTAATATAAAAAATTTTCACGCAAATGGACAAAGAAAGGCAAATTTTTAATGCTTCATGAAAATGCAATTTAAATGTTTATCAGTATCAATATACAAAATTCTTGAAAATTAATGAAATAAACATTTTAAAAAAACACTACTCATAATTATATTGTATACTATAGACCAAATTTGTTCATTTTTTCCACCTTATAAAACTTGTGATCCAAGCTAATGCTACAAAATCAGAGATTCGGTGGTTTCGATTCAGGTGTCTGTCCGCCTTTATAATTATTCATAAAAGAAAAATGCTACATCAGTTATTTATCATGACTGTAAAAATGGTTTTGAATCATGACCTAGCAGCTGACATGTTGAGCCATGGTGCTAATGCAGGAGATGTGGGTTTAATTCTACCTTGAGCTCTTTTTTGAAAAAAGACATTCAAAAAGAAAAATGCTACAAGACCCATTTTTCACCATGTTGTTGAGAATGTGTTTGTGTGAAACATGGCTTAGCAGTTGACATGATGAGCCTTGGAGCTCAAGTACGAGATGCGCATTTAAATCTGGCTTTTTAAACAATAAATTAAAAATGCTACAATATCAGATATTCAGCATGGCATTGAGAATGTGTTTGGGATAGAACTGAGGCCTAGCAGTGGAATGATGAGTCTTGGTGCTCATGCAGGAGATGCAGATTTGTTTCTGGCTTGTGTCCTTCTTTTTTAACTAATCATTAAAAAAAAAACTGCTACAATATCACAATAACCATGGTGTTGAGAATGTGTTTGTGTGAACCATGGCTTAGCAGTTGACATGTAGAGTCTTGATGTTCATGCAGCAAATGTGGGTTTGATTCTAGCGTGTGTCCTTCTTTTTGAACTATTTGTTAAAAAATGCAACAAGATCAGTTATTCTCAATGTGTTTAGGATGGAACTGTGGCCTAGCAGTTGACATGTGGAGCCTTGATGCCCATGCAGCAAATGTATGTTTGAGTTTGCTTGCATTTTCTCCTTCCTCTCCTCAAATAACACATTTCCGACCTACTTTCACTGGGTTAGATATTGAAATGCACTGACGATACATCTTCACACTTAACTTGCAACACCTTTTGTAATCACTTCATAAACATAAACATAAACCAAAGGGGTAAATGAGCAGCAAGCATTACATTCAGAAGTGTTTTGTCGGCTGAAGATGTGAAGCTCAGAGAGGCACTAACTGTCCATTAGTCTGAGAGCCAGGAGGTTAATTAGTGTGAGTGATTAAGTGAGGGGACAAGAGCAGCGCTGTGTCTGCTGTTCACAGCAGCTCCTTCACGCAGAGACAAGGACACTCCAAAAAACATCACAGCCTGAAAAGATGCCATCGAATCTTCAGCGTCACCTGGGTGTACCTGTGCTGCTCTCAAAGTAATCACCGCCAATCAGGACAATAGCCTCTTTAGGAATTCACTAAAGATACCGTTCAAGAAGCAGATAACCAGGGCTAGGGTTCCAAAGCTATCCTGATTTAAGATGTTTGCAAACCTAAATCTTGTCATCTTATTAAAGACATACAAATATATGGCGCACTGACATTTATCATTTCATTATTAATCAAATTTAACGTGACAGTGCCTGCCTTGTATTGTAGGTCTGTTATAGCTGGGTAAAAGTAACTGAACAGGTTTGGTCTTGTTCATGGATATGACTATATAACATTAAAAACAGCTCTTTGTTTTTAATCTCTAAAAACATCACTGTGTGAGTGCAACCAAACAAAACAATTCAAAAGGAGAAGTGCGATCTGATGACAAAAGGTCAAATGGGGAAAAATGAATATCACTTTAATCAAATATCAGTCTATGCATTTAGGTGTATGTTAAAGAAATTTTTAAACTATCAGTATCTCACATTTGTGAACATTTAGTTTGATAATACACTTCCTTTCAAATGTTTGTGGACTGTAAGATTGTTTGTTTTTGAAAAAAGTCTCTTATGCTCACCAAGGCAGTGATATTGTGAAATATTGATACAATTTAAAATAACTATTTTCTAATTTAGTACATTTTAAAATGTAATTTATTCCTGTGATAGCAAAGCTGTATTGTCAACATCACTACTCCAGTCTTTCTTCAGTGTCACATGATCCTTCAGAAATCATTCTAATATGCTGATTTGCTGCTCAATAAAGATTTCTTATTATTATCAATGTTGAAAACAGTTGTGCTGCTTAATATTTTTGTGCAAACCATGACTTTTTTTTTTTTTTTTCAGGATTCTTTGGTGAATTTAAGTTTACAACAACAAAACCAGCATTTGTTTGAAATATGTATTTGTAAGAATGTAAAAGTCTTCTGTCACAAATTCTTCCTTTATGAAGTAATCATTTCTTTAAAAAAAAAAAAAAAACTAATAATAATAATAATAATCTTAGAAATAATCAATAATAATCTTACAGACACAAAACTTCTGAACTGTATATACACACACTCCAGATAACTGAAACGAATGCTGTAAATTTACTCATTATTGTAGTACAATTGACTATATTAAAAATATTTAACTTAACTTGATATGGCCTCTCAAAAAAAGCTTTTGAAATAAGATTAAGATGTGACAACACAACAGCCGAAATCTGTCTGATGCATGTGTACATAGACCTGATATATTTTTGTATGTTTTAAGAATCCTCTTATATTTTATACAAATTTTAGGGATTTTTCTCAGTAGATATTCACAACGGATGTTGCAGATGTTGAAGTCTGAGTCATCTGAGTGGGCAAGGTATATTTAAATTATCAGTAAGTACTAGGGGTGTAACAATATATCATGTCACAATATATCATGCAATACAAAAATTGAACAATGTGTATCATGGATAGTGACAATATGTATTGTGCACAGTTCACCCAAAATAAAAATAACTGTGTGAATTGAAGTTTATAGAGTTTTAGTGTCAGTACTACATTACACACATACACATTCTTTAATATTGAACATAATGTATAATAATGCAGTGGGGAAATATTTGTTGGTCATGATAATGCCAAATGTCTTGTGTTACCAGTAAAAGTGGCCTACATTATTTTAAATATATCTAGTCAATGACAGAGTGCAAGCATACTCGTCTAAAATTATTCTGTATTTTCAGCTTCAGAATCATATATATTTTTATTCTGTTATCCACATTGTCCTGTGTAATTGGTTACCAGCACCAAGTCAAAGCCTATTCATTTCCACCCCCAATGTAATCCCCAAATGGTAACACTTTAGTATAAGGAACATGTATTCACTATTAACTACGACCTTTCCCTCAATAAACTCCTAATTTACTGCTTATTAAGTTATTAAGGTAGTTGTTAAGTTTAGGTATTGTCATGCAGAACAAGGCATTAATATGCCAATATTCTAGTAATATGCATGCTAATAAGCAACTAGTTAAAAGACCTTAAAATAAAGTGTTACCATAATATCATATCGCGAGTTCAGTATCGTGATATGTATCAAATCGTGGAATGAGGGTATCGTTACATCCCTAGTAAGTAAGTACTACTACACTAGACACCATTTCCATAATTTCCACAAATTCGAAGTATACAAATGCATACAGGTAGAGCACACAGACAGTGATTCATTCAGAGTGCTGTATGTTTAACTACAGCTTTGAGGGCTTCTTACAGAGAGAAACATCAGCAGTATGTGTCCTTTAAAAATTCCAAATGAGCTTTCCGGCATAACAGTGAAATAAAACCTGAGCCTTAGCGCTCCTCCGGATATCAATCCCAACATTAGACAACAACATGCTTATGGCAGCATATCAGAGATGCAGACAGGATACGCTCGCTTCATCAGAACTGGGTTGACTTGAAAACCACAGACATTCTAGTGTCTTCTAATCATGTGTCTCAGGTCTGGGAGGAAGTGGAGGACAGACAGAATGTGCTGAAAGAGAGACAACAGAGATGTGGATGGAAGCGATGGATATGAAAATGGAGGGAGAGAAAAAGAGATTGTGACAAAGCGAGAGAGAAACAGAGATAGCAATAAGGTGAGAGGGAGAGACAAGTAGAAAGAGAGAGACTGTGAGCGGATAATTTGACCATCCCCTTCATTGTCATTGATAAACGATCTAGGTAGAGAAGCTCTTAGAAGCCCAGTGCACGAACACACTCGCAGGTTTAACTCCACGCCTGGTGTGTCTGCGTCTCCACCCCTCTCGCTTTTCCTCATCTGATGAAGAGCTGCAAGATCCTCACCACACATCTCTCCATTCAGTCACCTTTCACTGATCACTGTACGGCAGGCGTGCAAGTGTGAAATGGAGTGTTTATGTTCGTTTTTGTGAAACACCAGCTTCTGGGGGTATCTCAAGATCCTGCAGCTTCAGGAGTTTTTCTGGTTTTGTAATCACTGTTTAGTAATCACTGTTTAGTCACTGATGGAAATGAGGACTGGTCATCTTAAATACCCCTTTCCAAAACTGGCCCCCATTGGCCTGTTAAACCTGCTGGTCTCGAACCATGAACCGCTATCATCAGTGGTCTGGCAGCGAGATAATGTACTCATCACATAAACCGGACTGGAACAAAATCAACTTTTCATGTCCCTATGAAATCTAAAAACATTATTTACAAACACACTACAGTTCGAATGTTTAGGGTCAGAAAGAAATTAATACTGAATTAATATTCAGCAAGGATGCAACAAATTGAAAAGTGACAGTGAAGGTATTTATAATGTTACAAAAGATTATAGTTTCAAATAAACGCTGTTCTTCTATGAACTTCGTTCTATTCATCAAAGAATCTTATATATATTACAGCAAAATTCTGAATGCACTTGTCCGAAAACCGAAACTGAAAATGCTTTTTAAAAAATGATTTATTTCTAATTTTAAATTAGCTTTATTTTGTATAACTGTATTAATATTAGACTTTTTAATTTTAATGATACTGAATTTAAAAAATACAGGCCAATCAAATAACCACACATTTTTGAAAGTAACACACTAAATATTAAAAGTGCTAAAGAGGATGTTTTGTTTTATACATTTTTGCAATATTACTTGAAACTGTCTTTACTAACTGATAAAAGACTATTTATTAGGTGCACTGAAAGGAATAATATTAATATACATCATCTGTGCACGAGGTAGGGCCTTAAAAACATCAGCCAATCGTTTACACAATCATCGCGTAAACGATTGGCCCTCTGGCTTGTCAATCACTGCCGTGACGTTCCTTGTGAGAGACGTGCGTGGCTGCGCGCTCCAGTAACTTTCCACACTCCACAGGCGCCGCATGCAATGTTTTTGTCAGGAGACAGGAGTAACAACTGCAGATTATGAGTTACCTGCGGTGAGTCCGACATAATGAATCCACTAACACGATACAGCGAATGCCGGTGGTAAACACTCGTGTTCCAATACGAATGTTTACGAGTTTTGGGAGGCGTTCCTTCGAAGGAGGGGGGTTGTTCTTACGTATGCGCTCATTTAAAAAACTCAGTAACAGTCTTTGGTTTCTCAGTCGACGAAAAGATCCTCTTTAGCACCTTTAATATATTATTCTTTATTCAGTTCTATACAACAGGATCAGATTCAACAGATTTTAAGCGGACTTTGCTTTTCTGATGAGCATGAGCGGTATATGAATGGAGCGTTCGCATGGGGCATGAGCAACTGAGCTCTGCATGAGCATAGAGCGGAACACTGAGCGAAGTGTCACAATGCACAGTGACAATGGCGAGAGTGAAACTTGGGCGGCATATATTTCGGCATGCCATTTTCAGCCGATAATTTTTAGCAGCCAAAATTTTGTTGCATTCCTAACAGAAACAAATTAAATAATAATAATAATAAATGTATAATTTCTCAAATTTATCATTTCTTATAAAACAATAGAATAACAGTTATGTTCTTCATCAGAACACAGACTCATTATTGGCCGGCTCCTGCATCAGCATCACACTCATGCGTCATGCTGCTCATGTGTGCAGTGTCGGCCGATACTGAGTCTGCGTTCTGACATTGTAGAACATGGAAGCACTGCACTGTGTCTACAGCATAAACAGTGTAGGAGAATGACAAGGAAGAGAATAAATTGTTGAATAAAGTCATTATTTTTGTTTTGTTTTTGCACACAAAAAGTATTCTCGTCGCTTCATAAAATTAAAGGGGTCATGAATTGAGAAATCAACTTTTCCTTGAGCTTTTGATATATAAGAGGTCATCGTACTGTAAGAATATCCTGTAAATTTCAGAACTGAAATCTTCCTTGTTACTCCAATAAAAGCTTTTATTGACACCAGGCCCATTGAAAGACTGATCCTGGAATCATATATAGGTGAAACGCCACCTCCGCAGAATAAATCAATGCCTACTTCATCATTGCAACGTTAGCCCCGCCCACTGGCATATTAGTGAGATGAAGAGGAGAAAGCGATACAACAGGACAAAAATAACATTACCTTTCAAAGGATCCTTATGCTAGCAATATGGTTATTTATTTTCAACAATGTGAATGTCTCAGTTGACACTATTTATTTCTATTCGGTACATTTCTGTGGATTCCTTGGTAAATCAATCGCATTTCGGCGCAGGCTTTGCAAACAGACTTTTACGATATGGACTCGACAGTAATGCAACAACATGTAATTTGAATAGTTACTCCTACTGTTCTAATGCCTGATCTGATAATGTAATGATTCATTACAGTCAGACGTTCTTTGTCTATGTATCAGTAAATCAAACCAGTGACTTAACGATCAACTTCACATTGTTTCTCTTTGTAGGATGAAAATAATCTTATTTAAACAGTAATTAAATTCTATAAAGAAAGCGATCAAATAACTCTCCCTTTGCAATCGTTGGAGCTGTCAATCAAACAGCCCGAGTTTATCAGTGACTGAGTTCTGGACTCGCACCAAAACTCCCTTTTTATTCAACGAATCTCTTAGTTATATCGCGTTTGCACTGTTAGTGAGGATGAAAACATTTGTTAGTGTACAGAAATTGAGTTGCAATGACGAGATCACTGCTTTCATGCGCTCAACAACATGTCTGTGATCAGCTGTTCATCAGTGCAACCTTTCATGCCACAATATAAATATAATGCCAGAGATCTAAATGTAATGCAGCACTTTTCATGATTAGTTAACCTTGAGAGCTGTAATAGTAAAAACGTGCTAAAAGAGAGAGTAATACTTGGCTATTTCAAATGGAAAGATGTTAGCCAATCACAGCAGTGGGCGTTTACACAGCAGTCTCACAGCAGACACGCCCCTTAAAACAGAGCGTTCAAATAAAAGGGCTAAAATCAGGGTAGCAAAAATGCCTTTTATTTCTAAATTGTGACAATTTTTAATATAAAAAGCATGCTAACAATTATAAGTGTACACCAGGAAACATTATAAAACAATAAAACAACGCAGTTCATGACCCCTTTAAGGTTGAACCACTGCAGTCATGTGAACTATTTTAACGATGTCTTTAGTACCTTTCTGGGCCTCAACAGTGGTAATTAAATTGCTGTCTATGGAGGGGTCAGAGAGTTCTCAGATTTCATCAAAAATATCTTAATTTGTGTTCCAGAGCCGAACAAAGGTCTTACGGGTTTGAAACAACATGAGAATGAGTAATTAATGACAGAATTTTCATTTTTGGGTGAACTAACCTTTTAAAAGGCAGTGATGCGCATCATTTATTTGTCATCACTGAGGTTTAGTAACATAGTAACATGGATGGTTATGTCATCCTTCATCTCTCAAGTCACAACCATCACAAATGAGTCACAAATGGGTAATAATTGAGCCCAATCACAACTACTGGCCTCCACTGCCTTTGGACCAGATGATCAAAACATTTTCATAAAGTAAGTTGGCTTTTTACTAATCTCAGGGCAGTTCTGAAGTTTGTGAGAGATTGTCAAGAACAGGAATGAGGCACGCTGGTTACATTAGTGCTTTTAATAATACATTTAGAGCTTTAATAAGCCATCTAAAACTGAACATTTACAAAAAATTAGGGCTAAAGATGGAAGCTCTATGACAGGCTTGCTTCTTAGTCAAATGGCAGCAACAATGGATCAGTATTAATATCTCTAATTATCATTCAAACGTAAAAATCTATTTTTATAATATTCTTTCTATGTACCTGTCTATGTTTTAATTACTGCCACAAGGGACTGGGTTTCTCTGGATAGTGTCATTCACAGATTCACCACAAGCTTTAAAGGGATAGTTCACCGCAAAAATATTCTGCCATAATTTACTTACCCTCATGACATACCAAACCTGTATGACTTTCTTTCTTCTGCAAAACATAACAGAATTTTTTGAGAAATGTCTGGGTGTTTTTTTATACAAATGGAAGTCAATGGTCATCAAAATGGTTTAGTTACCAACATCCTTTAAAATATTTTTTGTGTTTCACAGAAGAAAGTAAGTTTGAAAGAAAGACAGAAAGAAAGGTTTGGAACTAGAGCTGTGGAATATAATTAATTTCTATGATGCATTGTGATGCAGATATGATATGAACGATTCTGCATCAAAATAATTAATTTTTTTTTTAAATAATAATTAAATAGGCCTATCATACATATTAATGTACTTTTCCATTTTACATAAAGTATTCTATATATATATATATATATATATATATATATATATAAAGTCCTTCGGAAGCAAATCACTTGCATCTGATGTTTGTAGATAAATGTACATAACATGTATAAGAAAGTGCAGGAAGTGTGAGATGTGCTTGGTGTTAAAAAGAGTTAGTAAGTGCAATAAAAAAAAAATACCACGGTGTTACTCATTCTGACTGACATGAAGCTGAAGCGCACGCACAGAAAATTGCCTTTCTCAAACAGCATGCGATCCTGAATTCAGTTCTCTTTAGTGGCAAATTACACTTGAATGGTCAGATGCACACAGAATTATTTAAAAAATATCCGTCTTATCGCGCATTCACGTAAACAATTGGTTATGTCTTAAGTGCACTTTGAACCGCAATCGAACAGAATGAGGCAAGTGAAGATTCACACCTCTATTCGGAACAACAGAGTAAACAGGATTTTTATTTTTGCATAAACTGTCCCTTTAACTATTATGAATATATTATATTAATACTATATATATATTGATGTGAATCTTTTAAGGAGATTTCCTTTCCATTTTTTCCCTGGACCATCCTGTGGGCCAGTTCCTGACTATACAACACATGGTGCTCTTAAGATAATTCATATAAGCAATAATTTCCACATCTACAGCACAACATGTGCTGCTTTCAATACATCCAGTAACACATAAATATTTTAGGCGTAGGCGAAGCTGAAACTGAAACTACAACCTTCATAAAGATGTATTCAAGACTTTGGCTTTACTCTGACCTGAGAATAGTTATGCTTAAAATAAATCAGAATTTAGATAGAAAACACTAATTAAAAGATAACATAAAATCAATGATTTCAGTCCATACAGGCAAAAGGTATTGTTTTTCTTCTTATGCAACCCAAAGGTTGACATATCTGACAGACTCCTGTGCGACGACTTTGAGTCTTTCAAGACGTAACCAATTTACTCTCAACTGTGCAATGGAGCAGCAGTGCACATGATGGCTCTTTTGTTTGTCAATGCAAATGCCCTGTTAGATAAGTGCCCTGACAGGTAACAGTATCTCACGCTTCCTATACTGACAGAAAAAGAGAGAAAGAGCCCTGGTGGTGACATGTTTATTAACTTCATGGCAACTTAGGATAAAGCTAAGATCTACTAGAATGATCTAAATCAAAGTAATTCAAAATTATTATATTTAAAAACAGGTATGACTGCAATTGCAAGGTGTCATCTAATAATATGTTAGTTATACATATTAAATTTACAAAAGGAGGATTTAAAAATATGATCGACAACTACCTTGACCATTAGACATGTAAATGATACAGCTGAGTCACTTATATTCATTTAGTAAGGGATAATATACAGTCAGTCAGCCAATATCACAGAATAAACAGGGTGATCAGGACCACAACGTGAAGCAGCTAGTTAACAAAACATTAATAAATTAAATAATTATTTCTTTCGATTATTTTATTATACAAGACAAAAAAAACTGCAGTGTCCATGAACACTGAAGACAATCTCTGAATGGTGTCAAGAGTCCTGTCCATGTTTTTGTTGTCTGACTGTACATTTCCCCACACTGTAAAATCTAACAGTCAAATTTACTACATGAAATTAGTTCATTTTACTCTAATATTAAGTTCATTGTACTTAATAGAAAAAAGTTATGTGAACTCAATAACTGATTATATTAAACTGAATGAGTTAGAGTAGATTTCTAGTTCCCGGCATGCTTTGTTTCTGACTGTTAAAGGCAAGGCAAGGCAAGGCAAGGCAAGGCAAGGGAATTTTATTTGTATAGCACATTTCATACACAATGGTAATTCACTTTGAACATAAAGAAGAACTAAATACATACGAATAAAAAAGGAATGCATAAGCAATAAAAATAACAGTAAAAACAGAGAGTAAATGTTAAAATTAAGTGTTATTTTATGTGTTTCCTGGGAGAAGGAGAGATCTGTTAGAGTTTGATGTTCTGTTATGTTGGAATTTAAAGAGTTTCTGAGTTTTGAGGGTTACCACTGTGGTGAAGAGCAGAGCCTGTGATCAAGTCGAGGATTGGCCAAATCACATAAAATCTACACACTGCTTTATTTAAAAAGCAATGTCTGTGCACACTTCAGCACAGTGTTAGTCTCTGTGCTAATTACAATAGTGCATGCAGATGTGCTTCTACTATTGTTAGCTAACAGTTAACAGTAAGAGTTTTGAGTGAAATTAAAGGGTGTGATTTTATTGTTTTTATGCAACTTAATTATTACATAAAGTATTTAAGTGGATTTATCATTTCATTGAATAAATATTCTCTTTGACTCAATAAATATTCGTTTTTAAACTTAAATGGTTTAAGGCAATATGTTTCCTCAAACAGTTTGAGATACCGTAACTTACTGGGTTTTACGGTGCACTTAATACATGGGCATGAAACATTGAAATTGTATTTAGCCTAATAGACTTTAGTAGTGTACTTTTAGAGGACGTAGAGACACAGAATTGTTTCCTGGATGAACTGTCACTTACACAGAGAAATAGAAATGTGTAAAATAAGTATAATTAAGCATACAATCCAGACTGTACAACTGACATTTAAATGCATAGTGTATCAAAAAACGTGTGACTACAGTAAACTTATTCAAATACACTACGCTTGCAGGTTTCTATTCAAATGTCATAATGGTGTCTGAACACATTTAAAACATTTCAAGCATGACAATTACATGTATATAGCATGTATTCTACTTTTAAAATCTTTTAATTTTAACACCAACTCACAAGTGCTAACATGCAACCCAGACATGTATAGTAACTAATGTTTCAGACTATGTAAACACACGCATATAAAAGGCTTTTGACTATCGCAAGAGCAGAGTTTTCAAGGACAGTTCTGTCAAAAGTCAGCCGCACTTGTTTCACAGTGAGCCGGTGCGTGAAAAGTGTGGACACACCACCAAAACAAAAACACACCTTTGACCAGAGAAAGCAACACTACTCACCGTCTCTGCAGAGTCTCATGGCTTCGCGATTTTTCCCGCACTCTTTCAAACTTTCTTCCAATTCTGTACCTGAGGAAGCGATTTGGGTCGTGTTACATAAATAGTTACACTTGCTGGCTTGTTCTCGCGTTTCTTAATATTTCAAAACTGCACGCAATCGGGCAAACGCTCGCGATCTGACGCGGCTGCCCGCTGAAACGCAATGGCCGACGGCGGCCGATTAACTCACCGTCGCTCCCGTAGAGTTTCACAGCATCGACCCAGCTGCTCCAAGGCTGTCCCAGCATTATTTCAGGACTAGGCAGGGATCTGCGCTCCGCAACAGTCGCCATTGCTGTGGAGGCTTCTCCCCGCTGGAACTGTGGCTGCTGCTTCAGCTGCCTGGCCGCTCTGCGCTGCTGCTGCTGCTCCCCCCTGACGTCATCATCGGCCCTTTCCGACATTCTTTCCGCTACAATGTAACAACACAGCAGTGAGCGCTTAAGGTGGCCGAGCGGATTCCTTCAATGAATGACATTGAGCCGAACGCGCGATTCATTCACTAGCTCGCGAGCTCGGTCGTCGTTCTTCCCCAGATACGTGCTGCACGAGACGGCGTGTCTCGAAACGTACGTTAGGAGCAGATTACAGAGATAAAAGTTTAAAGACGACCTCAAAACTTAATTTCACTGACAAGTATGCGCGAAATACTAGAAATCTGGGTTTCACCTGAATGTTTACCTTATTACACTGTCACATAGTCTATATTAAAACGCATATCTTCTTTATGTTTTTTATTTAAAAAGGTGAATCAACGGGCTTGGGAATTCCCCATTCTCTAGATATTGACGCCCCTAAATTTAGGACATGACAATAAGGAAATAGGCAACTAAACAAATTAAATCTACATACTTCTTTTTTTTTCTTTAAGAAAAAAAATGACACCTACTCGTTTGTATGACTTTATTTGACCTACAACAAATGCTAACAGATTTAATGTCACTAGTCTGGTAATATATTTGTGACCAAAATTTACTTTCGATTTTGAAGGGTCCAAAATGTTTTTATGTAGCTTATTTTATACAGAGTTATAAAATATACATAAAAGTGCATACTGTCTTTATTTCATGTGAACATTTTTGTGTAAATAGTCGCACAACTAGAGCTGTTTAATTTTAGTTTGTCCCTCTGAAAAACAGTCTATACAGATACAACTATCATGTCTAATATTTATATTTAAATGGTCTATTTTTATTGTATCATTAAGATTGCTTTTTCATATAAAATCTGATCACAATACATGTAAACATGACCATGGTCACATTTGTGACCAGTAGGAAACCCAGAGCCCCATTTTGACATTTATTTGTATATAAATTGTTACATTAATAAAGCATAAAAGTCCAAATAAATGTGTTTTTATTCAAGGATTACCATTCCCTTTTGCCCACAACTGCTTGATAGTAAAATAAAGTATTAAATAATTATTGTTGGCAAATTTCTGCTGGGTCTTACTGAGCAATTTGAGAAATATCTGAACTTGGGTAAGTTGGTTTTATATTCGCACATTCGGACATCCGTATTCAATAGCCTTGTTAATCACACTACATTGGACATTCAGTGGACATTCACAACTAAATATGCCATTAAAACAATACTTGCCTATTTTGATCGACTGTGAAAAATGTTGTAAGTTGACAATCATTGGTTGTCAATATCATGTCGCTGCTTAAAATTCGCAAACATTAATTTATTGCACATTTATTGGAAAGTCTGAATTTATCAGAAGTCCGAATGTGCGAATATAAAACCAACTTTACCAAAGTAATATCTGACTCTGTAGTTTCCCCCGGTTGCAATTGCGACTAGACATAAAACACATAATTTCACTATTTTTTTCAATGCATGCAGTTTGTTACACTGGGCAATCCAAGGAGCAAAACACGTGTTCACTTAAAAAACTGGAGATTAAAGAGGTTAAAACAATAGTGCATATGGCAAACAATGGAGAGACCTCTACATGGCAGGTTGGCAGGCCATTTTAATGACAGCCAGAGATTAATCATTTGATGCACTGAGCATTGTTTCCTCACACAGGTATTAAGCATATCTAGATTTGACATTTTCAACACAGTCATTTATCCAAAGAACAGTTTGAACCTGCATTTGCTGCAATTCTTTACCAAACTTTCAGAAACACTATCTGGTTGATAATTAAGTTAGAGGTATAGTTAAAGACTGTTATAAAGTTCATATATATATATTAAAAAAAAAACCTTCCACACTTTTGCGTGCTCTGAAATTAATGTACTCTGATCAGCCACGTGTTATGAATCACATTTTGGAGCACAGGCATTAGCAAATAATTTCTAGGCTATACTTAGCCATTTCTCCACTTGCAAGAATGTGTCTCATATACAATCAAATATGTCTGGGCCAATTCATCTAGAATAAGAACAGATAGTAGAGGCAAACATGTCTTAATCAGATGCAAAATAGCTTTAAGCTGATTTTGTGATTTATACAGTTAAATTATAAGTCATTAACTAAATGTATGCGTTCATATTATACTTAAGTCATGTGTGTAAGATATGCATGAGCTGGTTTATTGTGAAATGTACTCTGTTTACCCTCTTTAAGTGTATTCAATCTTGTTTCCATTGTGAAAAATCATGCCTTTTGTGTGAATATAAGAGGACTAGTCCTTACTGTATTATAATATGAATCTATTAACATTTAACCAGAATAGCCCATTAAAGACATAGTAATACCTGACCTAAAAGTGAGTTGTTGAAGCTAGGGCCGGGGCGATATATCGCATGCGATTGTCACGCACATTTCGTCAGTAAAGCCGGTTCCCTGATTACCGCTAAATCGGCATCACCTGCTTTCAAATGGAGCGGCATTTAATAGACAGAGCCGTAGTTCACTGACAAGCTACGCAATATCACGTTCATTATCGAAGGCGATTCATCTGCGATAATGAACGTGATATTGCGTAGCTTGTCAGTGATCTACGGCTCTGTCTATTAAATGCCGCTCCATTTGAAAGCAGGTGATGGCGATTTCGTGGTAATCAGGGAACCGGCTTTACTGACGAAATGTGCGTGACAATCGCATGCGATATATCGCCCAGCCCTAGTTGAAGCTAAAACTTCAGAAGATTTTTGAGTTCTCAACTTCTTGTATTCAGTTTATACAACAAAAAGTTGAGAAAACTCAAAAATCTCCTAAAAAAACAAGTTGAGAAAACTCAAAAATCTGCTAAAGTTTGTTGCCTTACACTTTTAAGTTTTCTCAACGTTTGATTTTTAACAGTGTACATTAATTATAATATGCCCTTAGGTGTGATAAAAAATAAAATAAAAAACCTGGAGTGAAATTGTGTTCATTATTTTATCTTTGATAACATTACATCATACCTTGTCAAAAGTAAAAATTGGAACAAAACTGGTCAAGTCAGTAGATCCTCATCAGCTTTGGTGATTCCAGACTGCCACACAAGCTGGTGAGGGAATCTGCAGAAAGGAAACAGAGGAAGGGGCATGTTAGCAGCATTGTTTCAATACTCAGTGTGTACTAATCAAAGTTTAGGGAATTAGTCGTTCATTTTTTGACTAAAGCCAGGTTCACACTGTATGATTTTGGCCGCCTGAGACAAATTTTGTGAAGCCTAAAAGATTCCTTGGATCCTAGACCAAAATCTGAAGCCTTTAATCGTTAGTTTGACATTTATGACCACTGTGTCTGAAAATTTGACGCACAATCCTGTAGTGTGGCTTCTCCTACAACCATCAAATCAAAAATCAATAGGAGCGCCAAACCTGATGACGCAATTAATGAGACAACAACAAACCACCACTTGCTCCACACACATCGTCTTCATTTTTTCCAGTTTTCTTTTTACGAGAAGCCATGATCAAAATTAACGCAAGAGGATGTTTTTGTTTGCTAGCCACCATTTCTATCCCACATGTAAATGCAGCTCACATTACTGAACGGGTGACGGATTGATGATGTAAAACTCCAGACGTCTCTTGTTTTTAACAAGTCTTGACTGCCGTACAGTCTGACATTAATGACAACTGAGATCCCACAGTGCGACATGGCTTACAGCTGGGATCATGTTCGTGCAGTCTGACAAGCAACAGTCGTAAAGGACTATTATAAATCATACAGCGTGCACATGGCTTAAAGGGTTAGTCCACCCAAAAATGAAATTTCTGTCATTAATTACTCACCCTCATGTTGCTCCAAACCAGTAAGGCAGGGGTGTCCAATTCCTGCTCCTGGAGAGTTCAGCTCCAACCCCAATTAAACACACCTGACCCAGCTAATCAAGGTCTTAAGCCCGGGATACACTGAAAGATTTTTGGCTGTCCCAGACGAAAGACTGCCATCGTGAAACAATCGTGGCAATTTCTGTGATCGTGGCTCTTAATCAGTAATCCTATGTCGTACAGTGAGAGAGGTTCAAAGACGCCGATTTTCCCAGTCTAGCGACCAAAGATAGTCTACGATAATTTTCTGACAGTGTCAGAAATTCAGCATGATCAACGCACAGTGTGTTTGCTGCTACGACCTACATCTACTGACTAAAACTTAAAGGTGCCATCGAACGTTTTTTTACAAGATGTAATATAAGTCTAAGGTGTCCCCTGAATGTGTCTGTGAAGTTTCAGCTCAAAATACCCCATAGATTTTTTTTAATTCCCGCCCACGGAGCTTGTGCTTGCCTTAAACGGTGCATAAACAAAGTTCACACAGCTAATATAACCCTCAAAATGGATCTTTACAAAGTGTTCGTCACGCATACTGCATGCATGCGTCGGATTATGTGAGTATTGTATTTATTTGGATGTTTACATTTGATTCTGAATGAGTTTGAGGCTATGCTCCGTGGCTAACGGCTAATGCTACACTGTTGGAGAGATTTATAAAGAATGAAGTTGTGTTTATGCATTATACAGACTGCAAGTGTTTAAAAATGAAAATAGCGACGGCTCTTGTCTCCGTGAATACAATAAGAAACGATGGTAACTTTAACCACATTTAACAGTACATTAGCAACATGCTAACAAAACATTTAGAAAGACAGTTTACAAATATCACTAAAAATATCATGTTATCATGGATCATGTCAGTTATTATCGCTCCATCTGCCATTTTTCGCTATTGTTCTTGCTTGCTTACCTAGTCTGTTGATTCAGCTGTGCACATCCAGACGTCCTGCCCTTGTCTAAAGCCTTTCATAATGCTGTGAACATGGGCTAGCATATGCAAATATTGGGGGCGTACACCCTGACTGTTACGTAACAGTCGGCGTTATGTTGAGATTCGCCTGTTTTTCGGATGTCTTTAAAACAAATGAGATTTACATAAGAAGGAGGAAACAATGGAGTTTGAGACTCACTGTATGTCATTTCCATGTACTGAACTCTTGTTATTTAACTATGCCAATATAAATTCAATTTTTAATTCTAGGGCACCTTTACACTGTTTACCTCAAGCTCTTTTCCCTTCTTCTCTCGCTGCTTCCTTTTTTTCAGCACACATAAAACTACAACTGCCAAAGTGTGATTCAACATGGTCTTTTTGTTTACCACTAGCGCAAGCTGATGACATTTTATTCTTCTATAGAAACTTGCATCGTAGCATATCGAGTCAATAGGTGTCAAGATCGTACAGTCTACATACATGTCATACCCAAGTTTAATAGATCCATGTCGCACAGTGTGATAAAATAATGATCTTATAGGATTGCTAAAATCGTGCAGTGTATCCCGGGCTTTACTAGGCATACTAGGAACTTTCAGGCAGGTGTGTTGAGGCAAGTTGGAGCTAAACTCTGCAGGACAGAGTTTGGACACCCCTGCCGTAAGACCTTCGTTCATCTTTGGAACACAAAATAGGATATTTTTGATGAAATCCGAGAGCTTTTTGACCCCCCTATAGACAGTAACATAATAACCACTTTCAAGGTCCAGAAAGGTTGTAAAGACATCGTTAAAATAGTCCATGTGATTCAACCTTATTGTTATAAAGCGACAAGAATACTTTTTGTGTGCAAAAACAAAACAAAAATAACAACTTTATTCAACAATTCCTTACTGAATACTGAGCCATCGTTCTGCACTGTGTTTAAAACGTAAACCACATAGGAGAATGACAGGGAAGAAATTGTTGAATAATGTCATTATTTTGGGGGGCTTTTTTAAAAAGTAAAATTATTCTTGTCACTTTGTAACATTAAAGGTGCTCTAAGCAATGTCACGCATTTTTAGGCCAAAACATTTTTTTGTCACATACAGGAAACATCTCCTCACTATCCGCTAGCTGCCTGTCCCCTGAACACACTGTAAAAAAACGCGGTCTCTGTAGTCGCCACAAGCTCCAAAAACGGCAATAAAAACAAACTGGTGCAGCCTGGACCACGAAAACATAATAAACATGCTCCAGCCAATAACCGACAAGAATGGTTTTAAATGCGCGTTCATGACTGTTTCAGGAAGCACGGAGGGGAGGGGGAGGAGGAGGAGGAGGGAGGGTCTAGCTAGCCTCTGTTTTGTTTGACAACACTTCGAACGTCAACAGGAATTTACTCCACCCAGGATCGCTTAGAGCACCTTTAAGGTTGAACCACCACTGTAGTCACATGGACTATTTTAACAATTTGGAAGTGGTTATGATGTTACTGTCTATAGGGGGGTTCAAAAAGCTCTTGGATTTCATCAAAATGATCTTAATTTGTGTTCTGAAGATGAACGAAAGTCTTACAGGTTTGGAACGACATAAGGGTGAGTAATTAATGACAAGATTTTAATTTTTGAGTGAACTAACCCTTTAACCCAATCTCAAGGGAAAACATAACTATTGTATGAGGTGGCAATTTAGTATCGAGTTTACATATGAAGCGTACAAAAATGTAATATTTTTAGATAGAAGTAAGCATGAAGTCGTTCCATAACCGCCACTGGAGCATAAGCAGATCATCATACAAAAACATATGAAAGAGAACATACAAATTCATACGAACAATTTTCCAAAATGTAAAATAGCTATGAATTGCCATGAGATTGTGTGGTTTTTGACAGAGGAGCCTTCATGACCTAAGGCCAACAGATTCTGACTGTGGCTTTCTTCTCTACAGTTTGTTACTAGCTCAGGATCTACTTATGGAGGAGCCCGTCGCTACAAGAGTAATCCAATCCAATAACGACTATCCCCAGCTAACCATCTGAGAGCCCTACAGTTGACAGCCTGATAATCCGTCTCAGGGATATAAGAAACTAGTGAAAACATTTTGACTTTCTTGCATCAGTTGCTCAGTTCAACATCAAATTCATAACCTAATTAACTTCAGCCGTTTATGTAAAATAAAAAATATTTCTGGTAAGTCATTACAATGCATATCTGAATAAATTATAATTGACATGAAAGTAATTTCAAAATAAATTGAGGAAATAACAGAAATAGCATCATTCTGATGTCAACTGAAACTACTAGTCTGTTGTTTGAGTCATTGGAAAGTTATGAATGCATTACACATCGAGTGTTGGTATAAGGAAATGGAGGCTGATTTATGAATTACGATGAAATGTTCTTTGCGGTGTCAAAGATTTCCTCTTCAGTGTTTCTACTATTCTACATAACTATGAAAGATCTTTCAGTTTCCAGTGCAAACACCCACTCTTTGTCAACACCTTACAGGGAGTGCGTAGAGTTACACTAAAAACAATTAATATTACAAATTTAGCATGCACAGCTGAAGCCGTGACGTGCAAAGCTTGTTTATTCCAATATCTTTGAAATACTATTATTAATTTGAAGAAACAGTCAATATGTTGTTTATATACATTTAATTTGATAATCATTAGTCATTTATGTTGTTGTCATTTGATTTATCATTTATTCATCGTGTTATTATTATTATTCGTTTGTCATTTTATTTTTATATATTTTACATTACTATATTTCCTTTCTATTGCCGTTTAATCTTATGATTGTGTGGTTCAAGGGATGTTTGTCCTTATGAGTAAGAGATAAGATAATGTCTTCATTTCAAGGTTTTAACGTCACAGAACATAATTTTCCAAAGCTTTTGCTTTGGTATAATAACACTTGTTGGATTTGTACTAGTAAGACGTAGTCTGAGCATTGAAACATACACAACTAAGATTATTCACTAAACTCCGCTCTTTTTACTATCATCACTTTGTCTCCTCTTTCCTGACTTTCTCAGTCAAACTCTCAGGCTGATAGATGACTGTTTTTACACTTTTGGGTACCAGACAATGCTTGCTGTTGACAGGTTTTACTGGTTTTGGACACACGACAAAACAGATATCTTTTGACAGGAGCCAGGGCAGGATCTGATATATTTCCGACATGGATATCCATCCAATCTATCATTTTGTAACAGTATTTTGATCATTGTTAATGTTAGTTAATACAAATGCAACTGTTAATTGTTAGTTCATGTTAGTGTGAGTACAATTGTTAGTACAATTTTTTAAGCATGTACTAGTAAATGTTAAAGTTAAAGTTTTTTTATTGTTAACTAATGTTTGCAAATGAAACCATATTGTAAAGTGTAACCAAAAAATATATATACACACAAAAATGATATATAGCGCCTATATATGCATGTATGTATGTGTTTGTGTGTTCTGTAAACACCTCTGCTCTTCCCCTCCTCAATGACGCCCCTTTTGTGTAAAGTTTCATTTAAAACTTTGAAAGCCATGAGCCCTTCTGTCAAATGCCATGTCCTGTCCCAGTTTTAAAAGTGTTTAGCTAATGTTTCCACTCTTACGGCTCCACAAATTTCTTGCCCTGTCCACTTGTTTGCATCCACTAGGTAACTTCAAATGAGCAAGTGCACTTGGGAAAGTGAAAGCAATAATGGCGAGATCCACCAGTCATTAGAAAGGCTCCTACAACAACTTTTCTACAAGGACTAAACATAGCGGGTTTGTCGTCAGTGCGAAAAGAACAAAGTAAACTTGAGTATTACGTCACCAAAATAAAATGTTACACACATAAGAGGGGGAGGGGACGGCAGCAGGTTTAGCTTCCTCGCTAACTGAGCAGCTGAGCCATTGGTGGCACTGCTGTAGCATGCAACTGGCTAACTGGCAGAACAGACATTAGCAGCTGATCTCGATGTCATCATTGTTCTCTTACCAATGCCCTGGACTTCAGAGGTCCCGGTAGAGTGCCAGAGAGAACAAAGGCGCAGGCTTTAGGGTATATTGAAAATGAAAATCAGTTCAAAGAGCGAGTGCAGTGCTCAGTGACTGTGGAGGTCTTCACCAGGTGCTTCCATGTCTGTTTACCAGGCAGCATTCTGGGACAAGAACGTCACTGACTGACTCCAGCAGCACGCATGCACCGAGCACGCCTGTCACTGGACAGTATGGTGGTGTGTCAAAAACGAGAGCGCTGCCTGACTAGACAGCATTTCTGGGCGTCGTACGCGCGCTTGTAACGTTCCAATGCGTTTCTGTGAGTCATTTGAGCAGTTGGGACGCTTTCACAATTTTCGAGCGTCCCGGACGCGCCCTTGGTGCCCAAATAGGCTTTCTAGGTAGGCAGCTCACTGGGTTTTGAAACGCAGCCTGCTACTGCACTTCGCTATAACGTTAGATCACTGTCAAACTGAATACATATGGAGAACTAAAAACACCAGAGCCACATGCAGCCGACACAACTTTAAAATAACTTTGGCAATCTAATAATGAGGATAAAAATCTTTGCTGTTTAGGGATTTGCTGTAATGAAGCATTTGAGTTGGATCTTTTCAATGAATAAGTTGAACCGGTTCACAAAACCGATCGAACCGACTCTTTGAACCGAGAAGTCCAATTCGTAATGAGTCAAGAACCAAATAATGACTGAGATAATAAGAGCAAATTAAAACATAAAAAACTGTTTCAACCAAGAAATGTGAATAAATTGTGCTATTTCATAATGAAAATGTGTATTTTATTTATGCACTTATATAATTTAAAGTATAAAGATCTACTTAATACTGTGGGGAAATTATGTTGATTACATTACATTGTGTTTTGTATTATCTGTAGTACTGTAATATTTTAATCAAATAGGGCCTATATTTAAAAATATATATATATTTTAATATATTAAAATCAAAGTTTAAAAAAATGATATTTATATTTTACTGCTATTATTTATTTTATTCATTTTATTTAGTAACTTGTTTAAAGTAAAATGTATTTATTTTAATTAGTTTATTATTTAAAATTGCTTTTATGATCTGAATCATGGCTAAACTGATGGTGTAAGAAATGCTTAATCTTTTTTTTTTTTTTTTAACAGTTTTTTAGTTTAAAATGAACTTTGGCAATATAATGCTGAGGGGGAAAATGGAAATTTAGGCTGTTTAGTAGGCTGTTTAATTTAAAGGTGCCCTAGAATCAAACATTGAATTTACCTTGGCATAGTTAAATAAAAGGAGTTCAGTACATGGAAAAGACATACATTGAGTTTCAAACTGCATTGCTTCCTCCTTCTTATGTAAATCTCATTTGTTTAAAAGACCTCCGAAAAACAGGCGAATCTCAACATAACACCGACTGTTACGTAACAGTCGGGATCATTAATATGTACGCCCCCAATATTTGCATATGCCAGCCCATGTTCAAGGCATTACACAAGGGCAGGACGTCTGGATGTGCAGAGCTGAATCATCAGACTAGGTAAGCAAGCAAGAACAATAGTGAAAAATGGCAGATGGAGCAATAATAACTGATTTTTAGTGATATTTGTAAATTGACTTTCTAAATGTTTTGTTAGCATGTTGCTAATGTACTTTAAAGTCAGCGTTTCTTACTATATTCACGGAGACAAGAGAGCCGTCGCTATTTTCATTTTTAAACACTTGCAGTCTGTATAATGCACAAACACAACTTCATGGGGACACCTTAGACTTATATTACATCTTGTAAAAACTGGTTCTAGGGCACCTTTAAATAGGCTGGAGCAATTTGTGAAACTTTTGAGTCGGATCTTGAAGTCTTCAGTCATATTTCTTAATGTAGATGCATGTTATATTCATGTTTAAGGACTTTCATATTAGCCTAAATGAATTTATATTTTGTTTAGTTTTTTATGAGCTGAATCATGGCTACAACAAACTGAACTTGTTATGGAGTAAAGACTTGCTGAATCGTTGTTTTTTTAAACGGTTTTACTATTTCTTAACATAAACGCATATTATATTTATGTTCTAAATGACTTAATGCTTTTATAAGCTAAATCATGGCTACAACAAACTGAACTGACGTTCAGGCGTAAAAGAATTGCTGAATCTTTTTTAAAGGTTCTTTAAAACGAACTGTTCTAATGAACCGATTCGCGGAAACGAGTCGGACCTCCCACCACTGTCAAAAACTACTGAACTGCTTACCGATACAGCATTTTCTAAAAGTCACACGAATGGTTGAAACGTTTGAAAGAGTAATTTACGCACAACTCTGAAATGACTCAATAACGATGAAACAAAACCTTGCAATAGGGAATTGCTAAGATACGCGCTGTGGGGTCGTCGGGTTCGGCTCATTTGCTTCGCAACAGAGGCGGGGCGCTGATGCCTTGTGTCTGCGCGCGCGCCTCTGTCAATAAAGTTTTTTCGAATAGTTCAGTTAGCCTATTGGAGAATGGGTAGCATCACTGATGGTAAGAATTTATTTGTTTTTCGTGTTTATTTTGTGTTTGCTATTTATGTGGCAAACCAGTATGATTTATTACAACGGTGCCCGACTATCATATGTGTTTTTGTAAACTAAAGGAACTTGAAATGAGAACAACATGAGGAATCATAGCTAATTAGCCATGTGATATGCTAGAACTGATTCACTAAAGAAATGCACAAACATGGTGCATGTATCTTATGGTATTTACTGCGATTTCATCGAAATTATAGTGAGTTTGGAAACGCTTAGTGTAGCTTATATATAAATATATATGTAGTATTACATGTACACCAGAATTGTATGTTTATGTATGTATGTGTATACTAAACAATACGTCTTAAATGGTATTTGTGTCTCTTCAAAGATGAGGTAATTCGGAAGCGTCTTCTGATCGATGGAGATGGAGCTGGAGACGATAGGCGCATTAATGTGCTCATGAAGAGCTTCACCAAATGGTGCCACTCCAATTTCTCACCAGAGGAAGGGTAATTTAATCTATTATAATGTGTGATCTTGGGTCAAAATTTACAGCCGACATTTTATTTTTCCAAATATTCCTTAGTCGTTAGCATAGCTTTATGTATAAATGCTTTTGCATGCTTGACTTTGTTGCTGCAGGTTCTCACAGTATCAGAGGATGTTGACATCTCTGGCTCAGTGTGAATTCTCCATGGGGAAGACCCTGCTCGTGTACAACATGAACCTGAAAGAAATGGAAAATTATGAAGAAATCTATGCAGATATTGGTAAGATCTCCAGTTGATGTGTCTGTGTGACTGTGTTAGATGTCATCATCACCATTTGTTCAGTTACTTAGCTTGTTTCTTCCAATACAGAGAAAAGTATAACATCAGCCCACGAAAAAATTGCAGAGTGCAAAAAGGAAATCCAGAGAGCGAAAAGGATACGGAAAAACCGCCAAGGTTCAATACAGCTCATTTGGAGAAATTTTATTTATTTTAAATTTGAATTCATCTCTAATTTCTGCCTGTCTCATTTGTAGAGTATGATGCTTTGGCCAGAGTTATCAAACAACATCCAGACAGACATGAAACCTTAAAGTAAGTTTGAAATTCTTATTTCGGTGAAATCACATTTTATTTATTCATCAAACTTTACAGTTGAGGTTTAATGTGTAGTTTGTATATGTCTTATATAATATGACGAACAGGATACCTTATGGCAGGGATGCTTATAGCTACTGAAGTGTTTCTGTGATCTTATTTCTGCAGGCAGCTTGAGGCTTTAGACAAAGAGCTTCAGCAGCTTTCACACATCAAAGAGAATGTGGAGGACAAGGTGAGGGAATGTGGTATTTCTTGATGATTTTGTAGAGGTACACCATCATACATCTTACAGTATTTACTCTGATCTCTCTTTTTTTTTTAACCGATCTTCAGTTAGAACTTCGTAAGAAACAGTTCCACGTCCTTCTCACCACCATTCAGGAACTTCAACAGACTTTGGAGAGTAAGTAGTTTAACTGAATAAATTCTAGGACATATGATTCTGAATTCCTTTGCAATTAGTTTTAGTTCAGATCAGGTTTTTAATCAGCTGGTCTTTGAATCGCTATCGTTATACTGCCTGTTGTATGGTCTAAATTTCTGTTTGTTCATTTTTAGATGATGAGAAGATGGAAAACGATGATAGCCAGGAGAGTCTGATGGAAAATGGAGACTAGACATTTGTATTTTTCCAGTTTTTCTGAGGATGTACCTTTTATTAATTTCATGAGCACCAGAAGATGTTCTCTCATTTTAGTTTCTCTTTTTTTGTTGTTGGGTCATGTACAGAATTAAAGTGATTTCTTTACAAACTGAATCTGTGTTCAAGTTATTTCATTTTAACATATGGCTCCTTCTAGGTAAATGTTTGGACTTGTGAGCACAACATAAACCGTCTGTAAACAAATATGTTCTTGTGTACTGTGCCATTTCATACAGAAGCTTCATAAACTAAATTACTTTTACTTGATACTACAGGGCTGTTGAATGCTAGAATCTGATTGGTTGATCAACATTCTAAGGTGTGCAATTATTTTCAGGGAAACGCACAGCTAAAGTAGTTCTAGCAGGTCTTGACCGCATTACAGTTCCATATCACTTCGCCAAATGATTTCAGTTATTTCAATAGGTCTTTACAGCCTACAACCGCAAAAGAAACAAAACCCACAACGACCAAACAAATAAATATAGTAAACAATAAGATGAAAACAACAAATTATTGTCATGGTTTCTGCTGCAAAATACGTTTTATTGTGACCTGAAAGCGCATACTCTCTCGCGCTCTCTCAAATGTACATAGGCTACATATACTAGTATGGACACACACTCACACAGACGTTTTGTCAATGCTGTTCTGCTGAATTAATAAGTAAAATAGTTTAGTAACTTAAAAGGTGCATGACATTTTTCACTAGAGAGTTAAAAACTGTGTGGCTCTTGAAGTAGATAAACTATAGATTTGTTATTAGTAGAGACGCTGTTGCCGTGAGAGACGCACAGACTCAGGTAGGCTAATTCACATAGGCTCGCTTTCTCTCTCTCTCTCAACTGCGTTAATAACTATATCAACAGTTTTATTCTGCTATCAAGGCTCAATCCTCCATTACTAGTTCTGAAATGACGTTTTGGAATTAGCAACGGAGGCTTGGGATGAGATGCGTAAGAAATTAGTCCCACACACAAGAGTGTTTTAAGGATAAAATCCTGTCAAATGTCTTGAAATACAACATCGGAATAGTGTCATGAGGTGTGGTAACCGTAGTATAAGCAGAATAATTGACTCCAGGCCATTGCATTCTTAGAAAATAATGTACACCCGACGTGTGACGGCCACGCGAATTACCACCTCGGGTGTGCATTATTTTCTAAGAATTCAACGGCCTGTCATCAATTATTCCTTACCTAAAGTAATTGTCGTAGTACAAAGAGAATATTATAAACATCACTAAAAATGTCAACCCTTTTATTGTGATTTTATTCTTCGATGAGATCAGACCAAAATGACTTTGAAGATGCAACAAAAATTATGTAAACTATAAACATTAATGCAATAAAAATACATTTTTACACCTAACATTTACTTTTTTAAAAAGTTTCAAGCCACTCTCATAAATGTGTTTGCTGTAATAATGGTAAATCTAAAAGTATTCAGACACCTATGGAATATTTAGAATATCACGAAATATCAAACCAAGAAACATTTATTTTAAAGAAAGCTAGTTAGAAAGCAAAATATTTCACTGAAATTTGTTAGTGAGGAAAATACATATGCTACGTGCCTCTCAACCAGCAGATGTCGCTACTGCCACAATATTTAACATGACTCGCTGAAACATGACTTTGAAGTAAATAGTCTTTAAGATCTATCTATCTATCTATCTATCTATCTATCTATCTATCTATCTATCTATCTATCTATCTACAAACAAACAAAAAACCTCTGTCAAATGCTCAGAACCGCAAAATATTCCTCATAAACGGAAGGTCAGTGTGAGCAGATCTTGCAGAAGGACTCTGAAGTGCAGTGTACGAGTGAGTCTGATGCCTTCAGACGTGCGATGAGGAAACAGTGTGGACAATGAAGCTTTTTTTTATGCTGTGCAGATGTACTCTGCATTTCTGACATCAGATCAGAAGTGCTGTATAGGCCAAAAGTGAAACAGAGAAAGCAGCGTCACTGTCACCATTCACAGAGCTCACACAGAAGAGGCAGAAGGGTATGGAATCACTTTATCAACCAGAATCAGGCTTTTGCCTCTTCATTCATGCTCAAAAGACAGTTTGGGGTTGTTTTAATCAGCAGCTTAATGGAAGACACACACCAAGTTCATTTGTGTTGTGCCCTTAAATCAGCTTCTCTGAAGCAAGACTTATATTTGCAATTACATGTGACTGAAACTGCACTGGAGTCAGAAGATAATTACAAAAATCACAAATGTTCGTATTTACCATATGAATCAAACCTAATGAAACTCAACAGTCTAAAAAAACTGTAGTATATTAAAGGTTACAAATAAGGTCTCATTTGGACATTTTAACACTCAGCACCATACTTTACCCTTCCAAATCACTGCTATTCTAAGGAAAACTGGGCTTTTTAAAGGATTAGTTCAGTTTAAAATGAAAATTCCCCAAGCTTATACTCACCCTCAAGCCATCCTAGGTGTATATGACTTTCATCCTACACCTTCCATATTCAACTTACGAAAAAAAGCTTAACTGACGTTGCATCAGTTATGCTTTCTTCCTAAGTTGAATATGGAAGGCGATCTGGCAGAAGCTAGATATTTTACTTTATAACTTGGTAAATATGGATATTTTTCTTACACAAACACATCACTTCACTTCAGAAGGCCTTTATTAACCCCCTGGAGCCATGTGGAGTATGTTTTGCTTTGGATTAATGTATTTTCAAACTTGTTGGTCCCGTTCACTGCCATTATAAAGCTTAGATGCGTCAGGATATTTATTTTATATGATATTTTGTTCATCTGAAAGAAGAAAGTCATATAAAGACCTAGGATGGCTTGAGGTTGAGTAAAGCTTTGGGTAATTTTCATTTGAAAGTGAACTAATCCTTTAAGATTGGTTGGGGATGCATACTACATTTTTATTTATTTGTGTATTTTCTTATATTTTAGGAACAATGGGAAAGAGAACAGATAAAACTGCATAAACAGATTTTTTTTTTTTTTTTTATAGAGGATATACAGACATTGTATGATTCAATTAATTAATCAGTTATTGATTTTTTTGACATTATTGACATGAATGCCATAATCAAATAAAAGAATTTAAAAAGATACTTTAAAAAATGTAAAAAAAAAAAAAATAGAAAATAAGATTCAATGTACACACACACTGCAATAAATTTCTTAATTAGTATTTATCTAGTCTAGTTTTTTTTTTTTTTTTTTTTTATTTTAACATTATTAATTCATAATGATGAAGAAAATTACTGGTGGAAAACAAGACCGAAAATGACTTGCAATGCATTTTTTTCTTCCTTGGTTCATTTAATCACTCTAATCACTTTGAAGATCTCTTTTGTTTCTGTAACAGACAAAGACTGTCTATGTTTTCATATACTTACATTGTGTATCTCACAGGAAACTGACAATATATTGGCTCATTATCTGTAATGTCATTGTAAGAGCCAAATCTCCATTATCTGGTTTATTCGACACAGGTAAACACTTCCCATGTGCACAATATCTGATTATCTCCACTGACTAATTACAGCTGAGCTGTGCTGCTCTGAATGAACACAGCAAGATGAAGAACAGAAGAGTATTACACATTCTGCCACATCCCATGAATAATCCAGTGGAGTCTCAGCAGTCAGTGCAGTGCTTCTAATTGGGTTCCTGATTTAAAATGTTTAAGCCAAATTCCCCTTGCCCCAAGGAAATAGAGAGAGATCAGCTCTCAGGAAGACACATGGGAACCAGATGACTCAGACTCAGATTGGATAGATAAACATGAAGAACTTTGTCTTTCCGAGTAAACAAAACTTCCCCAGCATAATCTTATTGTCATGAGGAATGCCTTTGCTTGGTATAGTTTGGCCGAGGGCTTCGGTGATAATGGGCCAATCAGAAAAGGTATGGAAATATGGATTTTCTCCCCATTTCACAATGTGTTAAAGTCATTCTCAGTTAATGGAGACCATTATTTCCTCTTGATAGACACACATGCCAAAAATAAATATATATATATATATATATATATATATATATATATATATATATATATATATATATATATATATACAGCTCTGGAAAAAATTAAGAGACCACTTAACATTGATTTCTGAACTTGGTGTGGTCTCTTAATTTTTTCCAGAGCTATATATATATATATATTTGCCACTTAACTACTGAAAACCCAATGTGTAAATCTGCACTTGCACCTGATAAACTACATATGCTGATAGAAATTATGTGATTTTTTTGTAGTCACATTTTACAGTTATTTTAAAGCAAGCTAAATGCCCAGAGGTCACAAAATGAATCTATCTTGTGCCTGTGTTTCTCCTCACTCCAGAAGCTCTCTTCTTTCACTCTCTACTTTTCTACCAGTAAATGCAACTCCAGGTTGTCCTATTCTTCCTTTCTGAAAGACAGAGCTCGTCTCCCTGAGAGCGACTATAACATGCCGTGACACATCTTTCCATCGCTATGGTAACGGCGCTGAGGTGTACATGAAAAGAAGTCAAACCAATGTGCTGTAACACGGGAACATTAGATCAGGACTAGGTCAGAATGGCCCGCAATTGGCAATCCATTCACCCACTAAAGCAGTCCGATGAACAATGACACTCACACTATGAGAAGTACCAGTTGTATCTCTGGATAAGTCACATTTCTGAGCTCGAAAAGTTGCAGCTTGCAACTTTGGAAAGTGAACTTCTCAATTCACTTTTTTACTAGTTGATGGAAGGATCATTGACATGATACAGAAAAGGAAAAAGCTTTTAAAAAGTTTTAAAGCTTTTTTCATATGGTTTTGAAAAACTTTTATAGCATTTTCAAGAAAAGTTGCATAGCTTAATTATTTCATTATTTTCAAAAACTATTTTTAATGTATTTTTCAAGGTAAAATAAGATTTTACCAATTTCAGGAATTATTATTATCATTAGGTTTTGGGGAGTCACATAACATTTTGCCTTGTCATAAAAATTTCAAATTATCTGATATTTATTTGAGACTTCTTGGCTGTTTTAATTTTTTTTATGTTGTTTCGCAGACAAATTATGTTTTATATATATATAGTCAAACCAAAATTTATTCAGACACCTTGAACATTTCATTAATTAATAAATATGACAAGATCTCAAAACATGGTCAGGTCAAAGTGTCTAATTTTTATCAATTTTACTGGTAGTCCACTGTATGAAGAATTTTTGGGTATAATATGTAACAGTTTACTTTATTTTGCTATCCTCACTTATATAAATGAACTATAGTGTAGTATATATATATAATATATATATATATATATATATATATATATATATATATTTTTTTTTTTTTTTTTTTTTTTTTTTTTTTTTTATAAATTAACAGATTTAAACACAAAAAATGAGTATCATATCATTGACCCAGAGATCTATGCATGGATTTGTTTTTTTGAAGACCATACGGGGCAAGTTGTCAAATTTCTTATCCTGTTTCTTATCCTATTTCTTTGAATGTCAATTTCTGTATAGATAAATCTTGGCTAGAAAAAAATAAACTGTCATCACAAATCTTATGTAAGCAAGGTCTGTGAGGAATCAGATATCGTAAGAGACTTGTATACTGCACCGTCTGAGCAATTGTCTGCTCCTGATGAATTTAGATCTGATTACTGACTTTGCCTATTAACTTAATGGCAGTCAGACAGTCATCAAATTCCTTTACATGACTCCATATTGTCACTGAAACAGCTGATTCATTGTTGTGGACTGAGGATTTATCAACAGAACAGAAGACACTGCAGTAAGTTCAGTCTAGAGGAATGTACAATATTTTATTGGCTTTGCACAAAGTGCATCAAAACATTCACACCCATTAATCGAAAATGCAAATACTGTATATCAAGACAGATATTCATTCACATTGAAATGCAACAGCAATCAGAACAAGAACATTAACATATATTGGGATGTTTTTGTCTTGTTTTATGGTAACACTTAGTTTAAGGTCCAATTCTCACTATTAAGTTGCTTATTAGAAATGCATATTACTAGTATATTGGCTGTTTATTAGTACTTATAAAGCACATATTAATGCCTTATTCTGCTTGACCTTATTCTACATCCCTTAATCCTACCCAATTCCTACCAATAACAACTACCTTACTAAGTATTAATAAGCAGTAATTAGGAGTTTATTGAGGCAAAAGTCATAGTTAATAGTTAGTTTATAGTGAGAACTGGAACCTAATCTAAAGTGTGACCTTTTTTTATAGCCTTTGTGGTTAATAAAGCCTCATGCATTTAAAAAAAAACAGACAAGGAAGAAGAGAACACATAAGAAAGCAGGGGAATTAAGTGTTGATTGTACTTCAATCACCTTGTGATCATAATAAAGGGCACTGAATAGACAATATGACCCTGTTAATGAGGAAAGAAATTATATACAAACTGAAACCAGGTTAATATGGCACGACTTCATGCAAATACAGTGCAAACATTACAGAGCCATATAAATGTGGAATCACAATAGTGCAAACACCAAACCAACGACCACTGGCATGACATTATTCCAGGGATAAGAAATCCAGAAACCTGACAAACAGCAATCTAACATCAATACTGACAAATGAAAACAGAAATCTCTGTTATACAGTGTAAATTACAAACACCTGCATCACCTGTTCTAGGTGATCACCATTAGGACAGGTACACTTAAAAGTCAACATGAAATCAAAATGGACCCCATTTACTTTCTTAAAGGGATAGTTCACCCAAAAATGAAAATTCTATCATCATTTACTCACCAACGCAAAGGAAGATATTTGGAAGAATGTTTGTAACCAAGCAGATCTCACCCCCCATTGACTGCCATAGTTTTTTTCCTAGTATGGTAGTCAATGAGGGGCGAGATCTGCTTGGTTACAAACATTCTTCCAAATATCTTCCTTTGTGTTCAGCAGAACAACAAAATTTATACAGGTTTGGAACAACATGAGGGGGAGTAAATGATAACAGAATTTTCATTTTTGGGTGAACTATCCCTTTAACGCACATTCCTGCTCTTTTTGTGGACGATTCATTTGTGAATGTTACTCAAATGATAATATTTATGAAGATAATTGATGAAAATGTATTAACTTGCTCCATCTCTGAAATGACATTCCCGTATCGATGGATGGTGTAAACCAATGGCCATTTACCAAACTATTTTAGCAACTTTATATTCATAATGGTTCCACTATGTCAGATATGTCACATTATGGAAGTAAAATAGGTTGCAAACAACAATTTATGTTAACATTATAACACTAGAAAAAGCTCTGATGGAGCATTTGATGAATAGGAATCATTTTGAGGCTGTGGAAAGAATCAGTTCAGTTTCAAATGAAGCAGAAATACTATTTAGATTACAAATGGACCGTCGGAGTAAAAACTTTTGGTTGTAGTGACGCAATGCCACTTTTGTAAACTCTTTTATTTTTCCTCTTCCTTAAGATGCACCATCTCTATTAAAATCAATGGATTTGTAGAGTTGATGCAGCAAGAACTTTTGCGCTGAGTTTCACATTTGGATATAATGACCTTTGATCAGTAAACTGTGATATTTCGGTTACATTTACAGAGAGGTAAAGTCAAAAACCATACAATACATCTGAGGATCCCTGTCATTCATTTTAAAAGCATATTAGTATTCTGGACAAACAAGCTTTATCTAATCAGAAATAAAGGATGCATTTTTAATATATCTGTTAAACTAATCTCTTCCTTCCTCTGTGGTGCTCATTATTGAACTTTGCCCTTAGAAATGGGTCCCCTGTATTAGGGAATTGCAAAGAGGCAGATGGGGTTACTGATTGGTGTAGGAGATGGGCCCACTCGAAGCATAATTTCCCACCTGGCTGTACTCTGATTGGGCGAAGTCCCCTGTTCCAGTAAAAGCAGCTCCTGATTGATCAAAGCTTCCCTGGTTGTAGACCTGCTGGTTGAAGGTCGTGGCTTGTTTTTCTGAGGATGAGGCAGGGTATCTTGCTGCGCCTCCCTTGTGCCATCCAGTCTCTTTAAACACAAACCAGATGTTTCCAGCCCACAGCACGAAGTTCAAATAGCCGAATACCTGTGGAAAAAAAATGTCTTGATGAATACAAGAGATGAGTATATATATTTTATAATATATATATATATATTATATAAATATATAAGTGTTTTAAATAAAAGTGTTCAGGAACACTTGGGTCAGCATGGGCACCCTGACTGGTCTATGGATATGTAGCCCCATACGCAACAAACTGCAATGCACTGTGTATTCTGACACCATTCTATCAGAACCAGCATTAAAAGGACAGTTCACTGTTTTTTTTTCTAGGCTTGATTGTGTTTATGGGGCGTAGTTTAACATGTCTTCATGCTTCATTTTTAAAAAACGCTGTATTTTTCATATATTTTACTTTTATTCTACACCGCTGTCTCCATTGCCATTTGAATGGCCGGTTTACTTCCTGGTTCTATGATACCACTCCCTCTGGAATACGCAATGGGCTCAGATTGGTTAGCTGGTCCAAACGCTACGTCCCTTACCATTATGGGCAATTACTGCATGCTTTCGGTGGAAAATAATGGCATCAATATTGCCTGTATCAATTTGAGCCCGAATCAGACCCAGATAGCAGTAATGAAGAGGGTCAAGCAGAACCTCTGCAAGCACGGTTTTTAAAGGATGTTTCTGAATGGTAAGTATTTCCTTTTGTACTTGTGTCAAAGTGTTTAGATAAGCTGTCACTTGTAAATGTTACTGCTGTTTATGCTAGCTTTCTACATACGGTTTTATCCTGATTAAAGCTTTACTGTAACTGAATACATGACTGAGTAGTAGCATTTTTAGTAAAGGTATTGTTTAATTTATAGCATGAACAACTGTTTGTCTATGAACATAGAAGTTTGTTGATGTTTGTTGGCATTTGTTGGAGAAGTATGCAATAGAATTTAGCTAACTCGCTAGTGAAGCCAAATCGCGTTGGTCTTTGTTTACTTACTTGATGCAACCAAAAAATAGCAACAGAACTATACATTTAAAAGACATGTACAAACAATAAAACATATTTACAGGTTGGGGCCCATAAACAAATCCAGCATTGAACTTGTGTAGATTCTGGAAGCTGTCTCCCGCGCCACATCCAGTGTAGGTAATATAACTGATTATAATGGGTTCTATTATATTTTGACGCATCGCACCGCTCACGTCCGGTGTAGACAACTCTTCCGCTTCCATAATGCCATAATGCCGACATGGCCTCGCCTACTTTGTTGCGTATCCCGGGGGCAGGGTTTATATTAATTGCAGGGTTTATGATGTCACCAACCCGGGAAGAAGCTTGTTGTTGTCCAAACGTTTTTGTAGGCATTAAACTGCCATAACTTTCAAAGACAATATCTCCGTTTGCATTGAACTTTCAGCGCTGTAACTTTGCAGATACTGTTTATGCTCAAGCAGCAACATTACACACTAACTAAAGTTTAAAAAGTGAAATTGCAATGAACCAATCCTTTAACTTCTTGAGCAATTTGAGCTACAGTAGCTCATCTGTTGGATTGGACCACACGGGCCAGCCTTCACTCCCCATGTGCATCAGTGAGCCTTGGCCACCCATGACCCTGTCACCGGTTCACTACTGTTCATTCCTTAGATCACTTTTGATAGATACTGACCACTGCAGACCGGGAACACCCCACAAGAGCTGCAGTTTTGGAGATGCTCTGACCCAGTCATCTAGCCATCACAATTTAGCACTTGTCAAACTCGCTCAAATCCTTACGCTTGCCCATTTTTCCTGCTTCTAACACATCAACTTTGAGGACAAAATGTTCACTTGCTGCCTAATGTATCCTACCCACTAACAGGTGCAGTGATGAAGTGATAATCAGTGTTATTCACTTCACCTGTCAGTGGACATAATGTTATGTCTGATCAGTGTATATATTTTTATTTTTAAATGATTGTTAATTTTTACACAAGGTGATATATGATTATTGTTTCTTATCATTATTAAGTGTTGTAAATGAAAGTCTAGACACAGTGTCAAAATCTTAGTATCTCATGCCTTACCACAGATGTGTTCAGGCCAGACCATCTGGGTCCGTACACTGAGCCGCACTTGTTGGTCTGCACTTTACATGCAGACATGAGCAGAACCACCTCATCTGGATCGGTTGCCGCCTTCACATCTGAAAGACCTTTTGCCCAGGCAGATGAACTCACTAGCCACATAAATGAGAACACCACCGTCACTATGAAGTCCTGGGGAGCATGAAGAAAGTGTTACATGATTATTTTTTTGTTATATTCTGTTGCTAATTTGAAGAACTATTTTAACATTAAAAATAATTACATACTTCAGCTTTAAACTTAATTACGATGATTTGCAAGCATGGGTGCATTACTGTATGCTATGTAGGACTAAATTTAATGTGGGTGTTTTACAGTATAAATAGCAGCTCATGTCTTGTTTATCAATCTTCTCTAATAGCAAGGCTTTGACAGTCCACAAAGGTTTGAGTATTTAGCTTGTCTAAAATAACACCAGGGCTCACAATGAGAGGTCCGCGGTTGTTTTCGCGGTACTTGTTCTGGTAAAAGATGTAGACCACTGTGGCCAGCAGGGAGTACAGAAAGGAAAAGACAGCAATGGTGACAAAGAACTCTGCAGAGGAAGAAAAATCTCCAATCAGGTAAAGCCGCTCTTGCCTCCTTCCCTCACACATCGGCACGTCAAATTCCACCCGGTTCAACCTGTTTAATGTAAGGCACAAAAACAGTTATATTAGGTATTCTTCAGTGTCAACATCAGGCTTGTTATTTTAAAATGCCCCTCTTATGCTTTTTGGATATTGCCTTTCATGTAATAAAATTGTGTAATAAAGCTGTTTGTAAAAGGTCTGCAAAGCCTCAAAGATCAAAGTGCACGATAAATCAAGTTATTGTCTTCCAAAAGAAAGAACAGATTTGGAACAACCTGGAACAAGTCGTCAGCTGCTCCAGCCTTACTTCCTGTGTAACAGAGGCCAGCTAGTAAGAGCTGTGTGAGTAAACCTCACTCCCGTCACCTCAAGTGGCACACTAGCGATTGACGCTATAGAAGCTGTGGTCTTTAGCTCCTTGTTAGTGTGCCCACATCCCATGCTGGAGATGCCAGTTCGAATCCCCCTCGGAGGGGTGCAGGTAGAACCGGTGGGGTTACATTGGTGCCGTGACCCGGGTGGAAGTGAGATTTAGGGGGGCGAGTGTACTGGCGGCCAGCTAGTAAGAGCAGTGTGAGTAAACTCACTCCCCTGGCCTCAAGAGGCACTAGTAATTGAGGCTATAGGGGCTGTGGGCTCCTTGTTATTGTGCCTGCCTTCAATGCTGGAGACGCAAGTTCGAATCCCACTTGGAACATTGTGAGTAGAACCAGAGGGGTTACATTGGTGCTATGACCCGGATGGGAGTTTATGGGGTGAGTGTAATGGTGGCCAGCTAGTAAGAGCTGTGTGAGCAAACCTCACTCCCCTGGCCTCAAGAGGTGCACTAGTGACTGATGCTACAGAAGCTGTGGTCTTTAGCGTCCTTGTAAGCTCTCGCCTGCCATGCTGGAGATGCCAGTTTGAATCCCACTCAGAGTGATGCAAGTAGAACCGAAGGGGTTTCGTTGGTGCCGTGACCCGGATAGGAGTGAGGTTTAGGGGGGTGAGTGTAATGGCGGCTAGCTAGTAAGAGCAGTGTGAGTAAATCTCACTCCCCAGCCTCGGGGCACACTAGAGGCTGCGGTCTTTAGCTTCCTTGTTAATGCGCCCGCCTCCCATTTCTTTAGTGTCCTTGTTAGCACTCACCTGCCATGCTGGAGATGCCAGTATGAATCCCACTCAAAGTGATGCAAGTAGGGGTTTCGTTGGTGCCGTGACCCGGATAGGAGTGAGGTTTAGGGGGGTGAGTGTAATGGCGGCTAGCTAGTAAGAGCAGTGTGAGTAAACCTCACTCCCCTGGCTTCAAGAGGTGCACTAGCGACTGACACTATAGAAGCTGTGGTCTTTAGCGTCCTTGTTAGCACACGCCTGCTCAGAGTGGTGCAAATAGAACCGTAGGGGTTTCATTGGTGCCGTAACCCCGGATGTGAGTGAGGTTTAGGGGGTGAGTGTAATGGTGGCTAGCTAGTAAGAGCAGTGTGAGTAAACCTCACTCCCCTGGCCTCGAGGCACGTTATAGGCTGCGGTCTTTAGCTTCCTTGTTAACGCGCCTGCCTCCCATGTCTCCCATGCCAGTTCAAATCCCACTCGGAGCGTTGTGAGTAGTACCAGAGGGGTTACACCAGCTTAAACCTATGTAGGTACATTTGCATAATGCCAGCCTATTCATAGGCTGCCCACGGACAATGTATACTTTGACCCACCCTCAAACACTGCAGTGATAGCCGAGACCTGGAAGGGTTGTGTTACCAACATGTCGAGAATACACTGTATTCTGTGCTGTGAAAGTAAATCCACTTTGCCTGCACTTTGAAAGGATGAGGGCTCAGGAACAAACTGATATACAGTAAAACTGATGCCATCATTACTGTTTGCATTACTGTGTGCTGAGGAATGCAGATATGGCAATGGTGCTGAAATTCAGATATGGCAATGGTGTTTCTTTTCCGACACATGCTGTAAGAGGTAAACCAATCACAACAGATTGGGCTATCTGACCAATCAATCAGAGCAGAGTATAGGCTCTTGGAAAGGTGGGGTTTAGAAAGATCGGATCCTTTATCGAACCGTTTCAGACACTGTGAGAAAAGAGGTGATGCTGCAATGTATATTAAATTAAATTTGTTTTTACCTTGGATGCATATAAACATATTGTAGAAGACCTTCAAATAATTATGAACCTTTAAAATGGCATAGTAGGGGCACTTTAAGTTCCTGTCACAAGGTTATTTTAGTTCCTGTCTTTCTCTGCCTTGTCCTCCTTTGATTACTATGAACTTGAAGCTCAGTTCTCGTGAACACTGCAGGACCTGAGGGCTACTTCAAAGCATTGCATTGCTGTGGACAACATGTATGTGTGCTTGACCTTTCAGGGCAAGAAAAACACAAAATCAAAACAACTTGGACACATAATGTTTGAGACTACAGAAGAATACCTGTCTGTCAAAAACACTTTCAGCCTACACAGAATTATAGTGGTGATTTACTGCAGAACTCTATTGTCTTCTGTTCTTTAAATTGACAAGGTATGACTTAACAATGAAGTCATTCTTCATCCATATGAATAACAATGAAGACAGACCTGGAGCATGACTCTAGGGTTTAAGTCAGCCAACTCATTTATTGAGTGTGTTTCTGTCTCTCAGAAAGAATTTCTCATCTCTGAATGTGCTGAATAAAATTTATATTTAAGACAGAACTGTAAATACTTTGAGATACTTTCTAAATGTTTTATTTAACCATGAATTTATTCACACAGAGACAAACATTCCTTTGTAAATATGGAAAATTGATTAGTCATATAGTTTGGACATGATAAAAAAATGCTTCAAAATGTAAAAATCTTAATTATTCCAAACTTTTCACTGCGATTTACTTAGCTCTTACATGATGTATAATTCATCCACTTTGACGTGTATTATGAAGCAAACAATACCAGATTATACTGAGGCTCCAAGAACATTAGCCCAATTAGCACAATCATTTAATTTTACAAATTATCTTTGATGCTGAGAGTTGTGTTTCCATTTAAAACACTGAAGCCAACTGTGCTCACTGAGAGACAAATTTGCAACTGGCAGCACACATAGAGAATATAAAGATAAAACCATTAGCACATAATCAAATGCTCCTGTGTATTAGAGTATTGAATCAAAGCCAGGTAATTATCTCTTGCTCTACAGAGAATACGCAGGGGTGCTTTAAACTAGCCTTACCTGAATGGGTAAGCAAAGTTGATACCAATACTGAGGTTGCTGTCGGACTTGTTGATGCAGTCCACACTAACCCGCAGTTGCCCAGAGTAACCTCCACATGTTGCAAATGCAAAGATGGCAAAAAGCTGAGGGGATATAACATAAAGAACAGTTCAAGCTACCATGAAATCAAAATTGAGCATTCTATTTTTATTTTTTTTTGTAATGGAATTTAGCAGTATTTAAGCAAACCACAACGATCCAACGATTACAATCAATTCCCGATGATAAAATCAAGTCTTGACCTATGTTTTTCTAGTTCCAGAAGCAATTTCACTTGGATATGCATAATAATAGGGAAGAAAAGACTCTCACAACTTCCATTTCATGGCAACTTTAAAGGTGCCCTAGAACTTTTTTTTAAAAGATGTAATATAAGTCTATGGTGTCCCCTTAATGTGTCTGTGAAGTTTCAGCTCAAAATACCCCATAGATTTTTTTAAATTCATTTTTTTAACTGCCTATATTTGGGGCATAATTAGAAATGAGCCGATTCAGGGTGTGTGGCCCTTTAAATCTCGTGCTCCACGCCCCAAGAGCTTGCGCTTGCCTTAAACAGCATAAAAAAAAGTTCAAACAGCTAATATAACCCTCAAAATGGATCTTTACAAAGTGTTCGTCATGCAGCATGTCTAATCGCGTAAGTACAGTGTTTATTTTGATGTTTACATTTGATTCTGAATGAGTTTGAGGCTATGCTCCGTGGCTAACGGCTAATGCTACACTGTTGAAGAGATTTATAAAGAATGAAGTTGTGTTTATGCATTATACAGACTGCAAGTGTTTAATAATGAAAATAGCGACGGCTCTTGTCTCCGTGAATACAGTAAGAAACGATGGTAACTTTAACCACATTTAACAGTACATTAGCAACATGCTAACGAAACATTTAGAAAGACAATTTACAAACACCACTAAAAATATCATGTTATCATGAATCATGTCAGTTATTATTGCTCCATCTGCCATTTTTTGCTATTGTCCTTGCTTGCTTACCTAGTCTGTTGATTCAGCTGTGCACATCCAGACATTCTGCCCTTGTCTAATGCCTTTCATAATGTTGGGAACATGGGCTGGCATATGCAAATATTGGGGGCGTACACCCCGACTGTTATGTAACAGTCAGTGTTATGTTGAGATTCGCCTGTTCTTCGGAGGTCTTTTAAACAAATGAGATTTATATAAGAAGGAGGAAACAATGGAGTTTGAGACTCACTGTATGTCTTTTCCATGTACTGAACTCTTGTTATTTAACTATGCCGAGGTAAATTCAATTTTTGAATCTAGGGCACCTTTAAATATAAGAATTATGACATCAATATTTCCCATCAATTTCTGAAAATAAAAGCTATTAGAAATGAATATATCAATTTGTGGAAAATTCAAGTTATTAGTCTATGCATTAGTGGTGCATATTTGCAGGTTACATAATTTTGCCAGTAGGTGGCGATAAATACGTTTTTTCAAACCACTGATTAATTCAGGAATGAAACAACTGACTGAAATATGTTATACAGAATTTCAACGTTGACTTTAATCACGAAAAGTGAAGGAAGATTCTGTTTACCCACCAGCTTAAAAAGACAGTTTCTAACTAGTAGAATTAATTGCTCTAATCACGATCGTTTTATTTAGATACCGGCTTATCTGCAGCTACATGAGACTGTGGTCAATTTCAATTAAGTCAGAGCCACTGTAAACAGGCGATTAATTCTCATCCGGAGATGTCAAGCACATTTGCAAAGGGTGTTTGCAAACACTGAGTAAAACTATGATTTCATAATTGTGATCACACCCACAAAGAGGTGCTCTCTGTCTCTCTATGTCTCCAATTATCATGTCTTTAACATTTTTCTCTTTAACACAACCTCTCCACAGATACCTCTATAACATCCATCTCTTTCCCAATATTTCCCATGAGTTTTCTCTTTATATGTCCATTACCCTTTTTCACTTTGGCTATGGATCTATGAAGCCTAGTCTTATTAAGCACAGAGGATAAGCTCTCTGAGAGCTAAAGTGACTTCCCTAAAACACATTTCTGCAACACTGATATGAGAATGGGTTCTCTGTAGGAGGTGATACATCTCACTGAACCCAGATACAAGTCATTCTGCAGTCATTCTTGAAAAAAAAAAAAAAAATCAATGATGAGAATATATTCAAAATTCATGAGAGAGCATAATGTGAAGGAATGAAAGCGTACTGATAGATAATGGTGCTCTACAGTGCTTTAAAATTAAAAAAAAAAAAATGCAATATTATTCAAAGAATCACGCAAACAGATGCAATGACAGTGCCAGTTAATGTAAAAAATAATAATAAAAAAGAACTGGAATACAGACTTTTTCTCTTAAAAATTAAAAGTGAAATATATATATATATATATATATATATATATATATATATATATATATATATATATATATTTTTTTTTTTTTTTTATATATATTTTTTTTCGAACAGGTTTCAAATATGCTGCACATCAGCCATTGGTTAGCCGAACAGGCAGTTCTGTCCCAAACTCACATCATTGGTTGTTTCTATGTCAGGCCACTCAAACAAATGTACAGATTTTTTTAAATAGACATTTATAATGTTACAAAAGATTTCTATTTCAAATAAATGATGTTCATTATAACTTTCTATTCTTAAAAGAATTCTTAAAAATGTATCATGGTTTCCACAAAAATAAGCAGTACAGCTGTTTTAAACATTGATAATAATAATAAACGTGTACTCCAAATCATCATATTAGAATGATTTCTGAAGGATCATGTGACACCGAAGACTGAAGTAATGATGCTGAAAATTCAGCTTTGCCATCACAGGAATAAATTACATTCTAAAAAAACAAAAAGACTTCTTTTAAAAACATTTTAAAAATCTTACCGACCCCATACTTCTGAATGGTAGTGTGTGTATGTGTGTGTTTGTGTGTACAGTAATTTATATGTATATAAAATGTTTAATATATGCATTGTTATATATTCCAGAGATTTTCCACAAAATCAGCTCAGAAAAGGTCCAGTTTCTCAGTTTCTCATAAGCTCTTCAGATTACATATTCATCTTGGACCACTTTTTCATATATGAAGTCCTTTATCAGTCCATTTTTTTAATAGTTTCACAGTCTAGCTTATTACTTTAAGTCTATACAGTCTATTCGGGATACAGTTTCCAAACAAATTATATACCATCATCAATTAATAGCCAGAAAGTCACCATGGTAACATAAAGACATATGAAGTGAACCTCCTCAACAGCTGATCATTATTGAAGTACAGAAATTCTTGTTTCTTAATCTAGTTTCCAGTGTCTTAAACCTCAAAAAGCTCAAATCGACAAATCGACCATGTGGGTCTAGGGACCTCTGAACATCAACTGTGAGAAACACTGCAAGCCAAATCGCTTTTTTTGCACAGCGATTCATTGATCATGAATAATGAGTCATTCATAAGCTAACAGAAATAGACATCTCACTCATTCAGAATTATGAATGATTCAGTATGGTATGAGAGCAATTTTAGCACCTAAAAGGTCTCCGAGATGTTGACAAATGGGATGTTGGGAGAAACTGAAGAAACAGCACAGCAAAACTTACAAAAATCTCATATCTTACAACGAAAACTACCATAAAATATTATTAATATTAGGTCAGTTTAAGTCTATTAATCAATAACTATGTACCACCTGATGGCTGCTACCAGACATACAGAGATTCTGAAGCCAAGACTTACCGGAGCAAATATGACCATACACATTTAAAAGCAAAAGAGATATCCAGCTTCAGAACATATTAGATGCTCTTAAGAGTCAGTTTTAAAGCAGCATCTGTATCTTATCCTTGTCTCTCTGCTCTGTCTCCTTGTCTTGTAGTCTGGATGGAGAAGAGGGGACTGTGAGCTCAGGAGAGGGCTGGTGCTTCTGTGTGGCTCTCTAAGTATAACACTGCACTCCCTCCTTTGCTCTAAGGACGGGGGGGTTGGGGGGGGTTGGGGCTGCTCTACAGTCACAAACACACATGCCAGAACACAGAGGAACTCCCCAACTACAGATCACTTCACAATGAAGTCATGTGTCAGAATGTATACTGAATGCTACAGTTTTGCATTCAAATGAAATAAAGCAATAAGGGCAGACCCCGCTAACAGGGAACATTCTCAGAACTTTTGCTAAGGTTATGAACAAATGTTCTTCCCATTCGTTCAGAGTTGTCTGGTCTTTAATAATGTTCTTTTAAAAAAATTAAGATGTCCCTTTAATGATGATACAAAAAGATCCTTAAAAGTGTCTTTCATTTTTTAAAAGTTTCAAAGCTCAAAAGACACCCTGGGATTTAAAGCTTCCAAACTCTCTGTTAAAAACGAGATACTCATGGTATTTTTCTCAAAGCTACAGCAAAGCATTGAAAAAGATGAAACCTATTTTTAGGGCTGAAAGGTGCTGTATCAGTAATATGAAGAAATGAATTGGGAGATGCCCAGATGTTAACAAATAAAATTTCCTGAAAACACGTAGCATCAGAGAACTCTGATCTGAATATCAATGGGGGTGACAATTCACCTTTTTGCATTGTTGTTAGGGCAACACTACAATAATATTGTATGTTATGAAACTCTTAGATGACATCCAGATAATAGTGTTAAAGTTTATTATAACTGTCATGTAGTTGCCTATTTCAGATGTATGAAGATGCCAGCCCTGCTAATAAACAACATGATTAATTACCATAGGCTACAGCTACTAATACAAGAAATCACTGGCCTGTCATTATGGCAAAAACAATGATGCCCTCTCAAGACTAACCACAAATTGCCTGCTCACATATCATGCCAAAATAACTTGGAAAAGCTACAACCCCTAACAATGAAGCTTATGTCTAGGTAATGGAAATAAGCATTAGAGTCTCATGATGTGCATTAAACCCTCAGCATACCAGAACCGGTGCTGAATTTCACACATTCAAGATGTTTCATCCAAAAAAGTTTTTTTTTTTTTTGGAGGTGTTTTGTAAGCTTTAAAGGGACAGTTCACCCAAAAAAAGTGCATCCATCCATCATAAAAGTAATACTTTTTCGGGGATTACTCTGATTATTTCAGTTAATTTTATTTCATTATGGAGTTTGCAGTTTAACGTAATTTATATTAAAGGGGCAATTTAATAAAATTTTGTATATAATGCTGTTTTAAAGGTGCCCTAGATTATCTTTTTAAAAGATGTAATATAAGTCTAAGGTGTCCCCTGAATGTGTCTGTGAAGTTTCAGATTAAAATACCCCATAGATTTTTTTTATAAATTTTTTTAACTGCCTATTTTGGGGCATCATTATAAACGCGCCGATTTTATGCTGCGGCCCCTTTAAATCCCGTGGTCCACGCCCACAGAGCTCGCGCTTGCCTTGAACAGTGCCTTAACAAAGTTTACACAGCTAATATAACCCTCAAAATGGATCTTTACAAAGTGTTCGTCATGCATGCGGCATGCATGCGGCGGATTATGTGAGTATTGTATACTGTTATATAGTTTACTTCTGATTTTGAATGAGTTTGATAGTGCTCCGTGGCTAACGGCTAATACTACTCTGTTGGAGAGATTTATAAAGAATGAAGTTGTGTTTATGCATTATACAGACTGCAAGTGTTTAAAAATGAAAATAGCGACGGCTCTCTTGTCTCCGTGAATACAGTAATAACCGATGGTAACTTTAACCACATTTAACGGTACATTAGCAACATGCTAACGAAACATTTAGAAAGACAGTTTACAAATATCACTAAAAATATCATGATATCATGGATCATGTCAGTTATTATTGCTCCATCTGCCATTTTTCACTATTGTTCTTGCTTGCTTACCTAGTCTGATGATTTGGTTGTGCACAGATCCAGACGTTAATACTGCCTGCCCTTGTCTAATGCCTTTTATAATGTTGGAAACGTGGGCTGGCATATGCAAATATTGGGGGCGTACACCCCGACTGTTACGTAACAGTCAGTGTTATGTTGAGATTCGCCTGTTCTTCGGAGGTCTTTTAAACAAATGAGATTTATATAAAAAGGAGGAAACAATGGAGTTTGAGACTCACTGTATGTCATTTCCATGTACTGAACTCTTGTTATTTAACAATGCCAAGATAAATTCAATTTTTCATTCGATGGCACCTTTAACTATAGGCAGGAAGTTCAGTTGTATTCTGAAGGCACCCATATGTTTTATACACCAAACTCGTTTATCTTAAAAGACAAGAAAAGTTGTATTACTATTTTCCCTTTAAGAGTTCAACTTAAGTATTACAGGGTTAGTTCACCCAAAAATGAAAATTCTGTCATTTATTACTCACCCTCATGTCGTCATACACCCATAAGACCTTCGTTAATCTTCGGAAAACAAATTAAGATATTTTTGTTGAAATCCGATGGCTCATTGAGGCCTGCATAGCCAGCAATGACATTTCCTCTCTCAAGATCCATTATTGTACTAAAACCATATTTAAATCAATTCATGTGAGTACAGTGGTTCAATATTAATATTATAAAGCAACGAGAATATTTTTGGTGCGCCAAAAAAACAAAATGTTTTGTGTTGAATCATGATTCGGATCGCGTTTTAAACCGCTAAACTGCTGAAATCACTTGACTTTGGTACTCCGAACCAGGCTTCACTGAGCCATCAGATTTCAACAAAAATATAAGGATTCAACAAAAAAGTCTAAGGATTCCCCAATGTGGCCTTTAGACTCTACTTAGTATCCAGTCCAAGAGCTGAGTTCCTATTGTGACGGATTTATCCACTCACCACAAGGAAACAAAGCAGAAAGCTTGTGCTGATGCAATCAAATGAAAGTGTGTCTGACAGCAGTAGAATCACACTCAACTTTAGCTGAATCTAATGGACAAGTGTGAGAAAGCCATGGGATAACAGGTGAACCATGTGTGGGAGCTCGACAGCCAGTAGAAAGAATGCTTCTCTTTCAGCAACCTTCTCTTTAAGAGCGTATAGCACCTGTTGAGATGGTAATGAGGAGAGGTGTCCCCTCTTTGTCTTTCCCCACCAGTCTCCACTGTTTCTAACCTACAGAGTAAAACTGTGTCAGAGAGAAACTGTGTCATGCTTCAATCTTCGGTGGAGTGTGTGAGTGACCTGGGGTTTGGGGAATGCCTCACTTCAATTTTAAGATGAAGAGCTTCCACAGAAATAGAAGACCTTCTTATAAGGTGAAAGCTGTAGGTACCAAATGGTTTTTCTATGTGCTTGTGGGTCTTTATACAGGTCTTGAAATCCCTAGAGAAACTCAGATTCTCTGCATATAAATTCAATAGGTAGTTGAGAAAACCCATTAAGTAGTTCTGGTGGAAATCCATAAAACAATGACAACATAATGTTCTGTAACATATTTTATTCTTTCCAGGTCATTTTTGGCAATCATTATGTAAAATACTTACATTTTGGTAGTCCTGGAATTGCTGTAAAATTAAATAAAATAAAATAGTTCTGGTGGCTATTCATAAAACTATGACAACATAATGTTCTGGATCATATTTTATTATTTCCAGGTAATTTTATGGCAATCATTATGTGATTTGATGATTTTAATATACACCTTACAGGTGCAACCTAGACACATCATCAGTGATGTAACCTGGGGTCATACACCCTCGCCCAGGTGACCCAGCCAGGGGTGATCAGTCCCCGGCTTGTGTCTAGGTAGCTTGTGTGGCCCACGGATCACCCCTTTTGATCCACAGCCATCTAGATGCCTTCTCAGCGGCATCCATGATGTTCCTGATGGCTTTCTTTTTAAGCTTGAGGGCCCTGTAGAGCGACTGGCCGGCAAACCATCAGCAGCCAACCTCGATGGGGAAGCAGGTCTTCCATCCCCTGCTACGGCATTCACCTGCCAACTCCTTGTACTTGGCCCTCTTTCATTCAAATGCCTCTTCCGTTCGGTCTTCCCAGGGCACAGTCAATTCCAGTAGGACCACCTGCCTTGATGATTCTGAAAGGAGGACTATGTCAGACTTAAGCATGGTCATGGTGACGGTTTCTGGGAATTTGAGCTGCCTTTCCAGGTCGACCTTTAGCTGCCAGTCCTGGGCTGTTGCCAGCAGTCCCCCAGATGGGTCTCTGCTGCGTGGTGGTTTCTCTCCAGCGTTGACAAATGCAATCAAGCGCTGTGCTGGCTGCTGGTGCCTGCTGAGACCGATCCCTGTGCTGATGGCTTCTGCGATGACCCTTAGCACCTGGTCATGGCACCATCGATAACGTCCATCTCCCAGGGCTTTATGGCAGCAACTTAATATGTGCTCCAGGGATCCTCTTTTTTGACATAGGGGGCATGCATGGGTGTCTATCAGGTCCCAAGAGAAGAGGTTCGTTGGACTGGGGAGGACATTGTAGATTGATTGGATAAGGAACTGAATCCGTTGTGGCTCCGCTTTCCACAGGTCAGACCATCACGGCCCATCACCTGTTCCCATCGAGTCCATGCCCCTTGTTGTCGCATCCCCACCATCCTACTGATGCGTCTTTCCTCCACCCCTGCTCGGATTTCTTCTTGGACCAGTTGATGCCTGTCCTTTCCCCGGGCCTTGTAGTATCAATGTCTTTGGATACAACCAAGCCCTGCTCGTCCTGACACCACTGTCCCCACTAGCACAATGTGCCGCAGCCACGCTTCAGCCTGGTTTACTGCCTATTGGGCCCTCCACTTCCTAATATCTGATAGATTCAGGGGCTCCACATTTTTCTGTACTGTTTGTGATTAAGACTTACAGTATATCGGGATAACTCATCTCAGATCAACGGTATCAAAAATACATTTCAATGAAGAATTCATGAAGATACACTAGGTGCCACCTACAGTGTCGCTGGCGAACATCTCCCACAATTCATTGATGTGTCGATCATTGAGCCTCACTGAAACTTGAGATGAACAAGAAGCAGGGCTGCTAAACAACTTCAGACACACAGACACAGATATTCACACTCACACATATTCCCAGAAAGCTACAGGACAGGTTGAACACTGCACTAACTGCATTGTACGCTGACAATGATCCATGTCATTGAAATGTATTGCAGGGATACAGAACATCCTCCCAGTGGGAGAGATGTTACATGCTGGAATGGATATAAAACTGCTGTTATTTAGTAGTAAATCACTATGGATAAAAACTGTCTACTGGTTTATGGTGTGATAAATGTTACACAGCAACAGTATTGTTTGATTAAAATGTGAGGTCTCTGGGCTCAATGTCATTAACAGACTGCACTGAATGCCTCTTATTATGAAACTTATTCTGCCATTTTCTGCCATTTGAATGTCTCTATGGATAATTGGATGATTCTTCAATTTCAGTTGATTAAACCAATCTCCATTGTATTAACTCAAATTTTTAAGTTCAATGAACTCAAAATTTTAAGGCAGATTACTTACTTTTTTAAATTAAGCAAACTATATATATATATATAATTTTACAGTGAACAGTTTTTTAATTAATACTTTCAAATACTGAAAAATCAAATAAAGACTTTATTTATAGTTATGGTAGCCAAAACAGTCATAAAGTGAGATTTTATTTCAGTTCAATAGACAATAATTACACATTTTTTATGTATACTAGCAACATTACAATTTAGCTTATTTTATGATATCAAAACAAGCAAACATTAATCATAACTGAAAAAAAAAAAAGAAAAAAAAAGAAATATTCAGGGGATTGACTTCTTAATGACGCTGTATTTTAATATTAAAAATGAACTTTACCAATGATGATTCAAAAAGAAAATGCACCTGGGACCCTTATTTCAGTCCTTAAATCATACAGCCCTCACATTTCACAGCTGAGTGTATCAGATAGAGGAAAAGCCTTTGAAACCGTGCTTGAAATTAATTTCTCTTGTGCTTAGTATTGAGTTACAGAGGGAAGTATTTATTTAAACCTAGTGGTGTTAGTTTGAGAGACTCCAATTTCTCATTTATGTGAATCGGTAGAGCTCGGCAGAAGACGTGGCCCTGTATCGACAGCGCACTGATGCTCATCAGAGAACTGATCATTTGTTTTGAATGTGGCTTTAATGGGGGTCACAGAGGCTGAAGCTCTGTGTCTAAGCAGTGTAACACAGGTTGAACTAGTCAACGCATCATACGCATTACTTTTATTAAAGTAAATTCACTGTAAATCACGGCTTATTGCTTTAATAAAATGGCTATTCCACATACCTGGCAAGGTTTCATAAAATAAACACAAAGACACAAAAAATGTAATGCTATTACAATTTTTTACAATCACTTTGCTACTATTTTCAGAATCTTGATGTCATTTTTAAAATCAAAACGGTTATCGCTTGTAACACAGGCTGTCTAATGTTCAAAACATTGCATTGTGCATTCACATCTTTAAAGAAATCTTGCACTTGCACAATTATTGGTTCAAAACACAAATTTACTGTGAAATACCATTGAAACATAACTATAGACCAGCCACACACAAGCAACCGATAGTTTCACTGTGTCATTGTTCGTACAATCATTAAATATTGTAGAACAAAATAGGTGATACAGGTTTCATTATGGTACTGTACAGTAAATACATCTCTGTAAAAGTACTACAGTAGTAGAGAGAATACTACTGACACAGTGGAGTCATTGAACAAAGATTGTAATATATTGATGCAAAACACTACAGTACAATCACAACATAGGTTTATTTGAATCAAAGCAAAAATAATTAGCTATGAAATAGAAAAGAAAAGTCAGTACTGTAAAACATCAAATGCAGTGTTCCTCAACTTGCTTGCTTGTACTGTAAGAAACAAAACAGGAGTGCACTGCAAAACATGCTGTTCTTACTTAGAGTTTCTAGTCAAAATATCTTAAAGTTCTTAAATCAAGAAGCATTTTCTTGACAAGTAAAAATTATTTTCTTGTTTTCAGGAAAAATAAGTCAAAATTAAGTAAGTTTTTCCTGAAAACAAGAAAATAATTTGTACTTGTCAAGAAAATGCTTCTTGATTTAAGAACTTTAAGATATTTTGACTAGAAACAAGACAAAAACTCTAAGTAAGAACAGCATTTTTTGCAGTGTGAGAAGGTGGTACAGTATTTGGGGCCATAGACACAGTGTCTGATGAAGCATTATGATAAAATATTGGGCTACATCCATGGATATTGTAGTCGGTTCATGCTCCACGCTAATTGGTGACAATGAATCTCATTAACCTGAAACTTTCATGATTTACAGTTAATATGGAAGATTGTTTTTCTGTTTCCATACAACTATGCATTAAGAGTAATGCAACAGTTACTTATCATTTTGAGCAGTTGTATCAATTGATAGTTAGATCACTGTAAGGAAATGAATAGACACTCATTTGAAATGTAATGTGTGAATTGCCTTTTGAAATAGTAGTACTTTGATGTTAAGTTGTGTCATATTGAACAGGTGATTTTTGTTGAATGAACAAATGATCTAAGTTTTATGTGTATTGTATCCAAGCAATTGAGAAAAGGGTTAGAGTTTGGAAAAATGTGCATTTTGATCATTGGTTTTGAGTTTTGTGTCTAGAGTTGTGAAAAATGACATCAAGGTTCTGAAAATAGTAGCAAAGTGATTGTAAAAAACTGTAATAAAAAAAAATATTATTCTTCTGCCAAACAATGTAGTTCTTTAGAAGCGGAATGGTTGCTAAGCAACACCAAAGTCCCCCTTTTTTTTTTTTTTTTTTACCAAAGTCCCTTTCAGGCAAGTAATTTTACTCAGCGGCCATCTTTGAAACACCTCTCGGGCTGCTATTTTAGTCATGCAAGTGCAGCTCCTATCTCTTTGAATGGGGAAAATATTGAATTCTTCAAAGCTGTTCACCAAACTTACGATTAAATTTCATATTTGAAATCATCAGTGAAATCTGACAACACCTGTCTTATGAATTTTCTTCCCTCAAATCCAAGAATTCTTCCCAGTCTACTAACATTTATGAGATCTGCTTCAAACATTCCAATGCTCATGATAACTTTCGTTAACTCTACAATGCGTAAATCCAGTTCACCAGCTAATTATTCTTCGACAGTGATGCATGGCTGGTGAACTGGATTTACATATTGTAGAGTTAACGAAAGATATCATGAGCATTGGAATGTTTGAAGCAGATCTCATAAATATTAGTAGACTGGGAAGAATTTAAAACCAGCGGTTCATTCATAAATCTGTAAGATCTTACCTTCATGCTTTGGAAATACAAACAGGAAGACAGAACACAACATTGGAGGACAGTGGCACTCCAGGACCATGATCAGTCACATCTGGTCTATAGCAAAAAGAGCTTCTGAAGGCAGCTGCAGACTTTACCAATAGAGTGCAACAGTTGGGTTCTGGAATTAAAAACTCCATTCATTTTCTCCATAAGGACATTTTGAATGATAATAACTCATAAACCTTCAAAGACAGACCTACTGTGAACTACGAGGTTGTTAATCAATGGTATTTGCTTCCGCTGAAGCCGTCAGTCAGCATTATTTCAGCTTATTTTTAAAATAATCATTTTTAACAATGGAATTCCTGGTGAAAAACTACATTATGCTGTGCAGAAAATGACACCAATCAGAGAGTCGAAAAAAGCAACATGCTCCAAAATCGCTGTTTAGCTCCACTCACTCCCACGAAGCACTGCAAATGGCATTATTGAGTCAATCAATCTATGCTCTCAAAATACTGAAATGTTTGAATATATATATATATGGATATTTTGCAATAAACTTAAAAATATATTGTTTTTATACATATAATTAACATCTGTAAATAAGTAGTTTTATATTTCTCCATGTTTAATTTCAATATGCTGTTCGCAATGCTTCATGGGATTGTATTTCTTTAAGAAGTTTTAAAAAAAATGTTTTGCTTCAAATCAAAGTTTGTAGAGATCAAAACAAAGTTTGTAAAGTTACCTCGTAGCTGATTGGCTTGGTTCATGGCTTATAACTCTTTAACGAAGACTATTTTAAAATCTAAGGGAAAGAAATGAATGAAAAACAAAATACTTCTGGAACCAGCACCACTGAAAAAGGGGCTGGGCAGTGTTGCACGCTATTGACGATTGGCTCTTTTATTTAGAAGGTGGGACTTATTCCGCCATATTCCATGTTGCACTTTCTCCCATTCATAACAATACAAGTGCACTGTCTTTGTATATATAAAGTCTTTGGTAACACACAGATGCTGCAACACAGAGACACAGTGGTGCAGTAATACTGACATAATGCAGTCACAGCTATATGTTTACAGCTGATTCGAAGGCAGCTCAACCAATCATAATCAAGGGCCGGAACTATTCGTTTTATAAAGTAGCCTACTTTTTGATGTTCATGAAGCTTGACCACCCCAGTCATTATTTTGTTGTACAGAAAAGAGAAAGTTTGATTCATGTTGTTGCTTGAAAGAGAAACAAACATTCTGGTTTTGAGCAGCATTATTATCGTTAACTAAAACCAAAACCATAAAAAAAGATTTTATTACTTGAATAAAAGTAAATGTTACATGAAATAAAATATAAAAAAATTTTTATATTTTTATATTTTTATATTTTTAGTTTTAGTTTAAGTTTTAGTAATTTTTTTTTTTTTTTTGTATTTTTATTATCTAATCAAAATATTAATCAAAACTATATTAGTACATCAGTGATACATAAATAAGTGGATTTTAGGTTCATATTTTTATTTTGTACAAATAAAGTGGTCTTGAATGCAGATATCAAAAAAGATATTCTGGTTTCAGAATTTACTGTGTAACAATTCTGCTTTTTTTTTCTTTCTTTTTTTTTCTTTAAGAGTTGCTCTTCTGATATTGTCATTTCTTTCAGACAGTAGGTGATCATCACTTTGAATCTGCTGCCCTCGTCTGTTTTAGTTAGGAAATATAGTCTTCCAGACATGCACTGAGAACATATACAAACAGTAAAATAAATAATAAATAAAAAGTATAAATGCATTTGGGTGCATTTGAACTCACACTGTAACATTTTAAGAGACTGTAACCTTTAAACAGTTTACATTCAAAGCAACAAAGTAATATTCGTTAAATGGGTAACAGCAAAAAGACAAGACCTAGAGCCTTGTAAATAATTAGCATAACATTATCATTTCCTCTAGGAAAATATGCCTCCATAACCAGCTACTTCATAACCAGTATTTGCCCTTTTGGTACTTCTGCCATTTAGACTGTGGACTGTATATTAATGTGTAAGAGGATTATTATACAGTACAATAGTGGATGTGATAACTTGCAATGAAAATGAAGCAATTAGCGCCATCTGGTGGCAGCACACTGTCACAGACAGTGATTTGTTTATAGGGGACTGTTTTTATGACATTTAACTCTTAGCTTAGAAATAACGTATCAAATAATTTACACACAAAATACCAATTCACTTTAAGTCAATAAGTATGGTCTGATGTTTTGCTGACATTGGGGTACCAAATGCGTGAATAATGCTCTTAATAACGGTTAAGCTTAATTAACAGTATTTGTGGCATAATTCTAATTATAATGAGGTGCTTACAGTTAAAGTAGGCTAAATGGGGTCCATATTTGAAAGATTTAGAAGCAGAAATGTGAAGCTTAAAATTATGAATATACAATATCTCACAGAAGTGAGTACACCTCTCACATTTTTGTAAATATTTCATTATATCTTTTTATGTGACAACACTGAAGAAATGACACTTTGCTACAATGTAAAGTAGTGAGTGTACAGCTTGTAAAACAGTGTAAATTTGCTGTCCAACACACAGCCAATAATATCTAAACCGCTGGCCACAAAAGTGAGTACACCCCTAAGTGAAAATGTCCAACTTGGGCCCAAAGTGTCAATATTTTGTGTGGCCACCATTATTTTCCAGCACTGCCTTAACCCTCTTGGTTCACCAGAGCTTCACAGGTTGCCACTGGAGTCCTCTTCCACTCCTCCATGACGACATCACGGACCTTCCGTTTGACGATGCCCCACAGATGCTCGATAGGGTTAAGGTACCCTCAGCTTCTTTAGCAAGGCAGTGGTCATCTTGGAGGTGTGTTTGGGGTCATTATCATGTTGGAATACTGCCCTGCGTCCCAGTCTCCGAAGGGAGGGGATCATGCTCTGCTCCTTCATGGTTCCCTCAATGAACTGTAGCTCCCCAGTGCCGGCAGCACTCATGCAGCCCCAGACCATGACACTCCCACTACCATGCTTGACTGTAGGCAAGACGCACTTGTCTTTGTACTCCTCACCTGGTTGCCGCCACACACGCTTGACACCATCTGAACCAAATAAGTTTATCTTGGTCTCATCAGACCACAGGACATGGTTCCAGAAATCCATGTCCTTAGTCTGCTTGTCTTCAGCAAACTGTTTGTGGGCTTTCTTGTGCATCATCTTTAGAAGAGGCTTCCTTCTGGGACAACAGCAATGCTGACAGCACTCATACGTCTATTTCCCAAACACAACCTCTGGATATGATGCTGAGCATGTGCACTCAACTTCTTTGGTCGACCATGGCGAGGCCTGTTCTGAGTGGAACCTGTCCTGTTAAACCTCTGTATGGTCTTGGCCACCGTGCTGCAGCTCAGTTTCAGGGTCTTGGCAATCTTCTTATAGCCTACACCATCTTTATGTAGAGCAGCAATTCTTTTTTTCAGATCCTCAGAGAGTTCTTTGCCATGAGGTGCCATGTTGAACTTCCAGTGATCAGTATGAGAGAGTGAGAGCGATAATACCAAATTTAACACACCTGCTCCCCATTCGCACCTGAGACCTTGTAACACTAATGAGTCACATGACACCGGGGAGAGAAAATAGCTAATTGGGCCCAATTTGGACATTTTCACTTAGGGGTGTACTCACTTTTGTGGCCAGCGGTTTAGACATTAATGGCTGTGTGTTGAGTTATTTTGAGGGGACAGCAAATTTACAAGCTGTACTCACTATTTCACATTGTAGCAAAGTGTAATTTCTTCAATGTTGTCACATGAAAAGATATAATAAAATATTTACAAAAATGTGAGGGGTGTACTAAGTTCTGTGAGATACTGTAAGTGCTTAAATTAAAATTAAAGGCACAAATGTAGATTTTCACCACTAGAGGTTGTCTATTCAAAACAAAGGCATAGCTTGATGACGCTGAGATTGAGGGATGGATTTATGTGAGATGTCGTCTTCACCTCACAGCTGGTAGAAAAGAATCGGGATAGGACTCGGGCAGAAATCATGTTCATAGATGAGTTTATTAACGTTACTGTAGTATGAAGCAGAGCAGGGCCGAGTGTTGTGGGAGCTGAACGAGGCCGCTGGAGCAATTGCTAATGAGAGATGAGTGCGATACATGGTCCGTGTCCTATGTAAAAATGACTTATTTCTCTGGATTTAAACATTCTTGAAACATTTGGGATAATGTAAGTACACAAGTCAAAATATATAACCCTGTTCTAGTGGTTTTTGGATATTTTAATCCAAAAATCTTACATAGTGTGCCTTTAAGCACTTTTATTCATTTTTTTTTCAGTTAAAACTTGTGTATTATTTGAGCTGTAAATTTGTTCATGTAATTTTACAGTTGTTTTAAAGGGGACCTATTATGCAAAATTCACTTTTGCATGGTGTTTGGAGTGTCAGTAATAAAATAATAATAGAAGTCAAATTCTCAAGCATGTGTGTGAACATGTGTGTGTGATAATAGTGTGGGCCAGTGGAGCTCACACCACTGCACTGGATGCACACTCGCACATGAATGAGCACATGCTTGCCTAAACAAACAAGCACACACGCACACAAACCAAACCTCCAAACACACTCGCTTCAAGCATGGCAACCCACCCCCCTCCTCTCCTCTCATCCATTACAGCTGCATTCTCCTCTCCATCCCTCCGCTCTCAGTTTCTCCCTGTCTCGCTCTTTCTCACATGCACACACTGGT